>NC_086311.1:482198-628726 GCF_963924245.1 Chroicocephalus ridibundus | reverse complement strand
GTGTCCTACGTGGCCCCGTTGTCCCCCCTCCCCGTGGCCGTCATCGGTTCCTCACACCGCCCCGAGGTGCCACACGCGAGTCACAGCGTGTCCCTGTCCCCAACAGTGGCCCCAGGTCCCCACACGTGGCCCCAGGTCCCCAATGGTGGCCCCAGGGGGTCCCGTGTTTCCCCCCATGTCCTACGTGGCCCTGTTGTCCCCCCTCTCCGTGGCTGTCACCGTCCCCCTGCACCATCCTGAGGTGCCACCCGCGTGTCACAGCATGTCCCTGTCCCCACACGTGGCCCCAGGTCCCCAACGGTGGCCCCAGGGGGTCCCGTGTCCCCCCCATGTCCTACGTGGCCCCGTTGTCCCCCCTCCCCATGGCCGTCATCGGTTCCTCACACTGCCCCGAGGTGCCACCCGCGTGTCACAGCGTGTCCCTGTCCCCAATGGTGTCCCCAAGTCCCCACACGTGGCCCCAGGTCCCCACACGTGGCCCCAGGGGGTCCCGTGGCCCCCCCCCATGTCCTACATTGCCCCGTTGTCCCCCCTCCCCGTGGCCATCACCGTCCCCCTGCACCGTCCTGAGGTGCCACCCACATGTCACAGCATGTCCCCATCCCCAACGGTGGCCCCAAGTCCCCACACGTGGCCCCAGGTCCCCAGTGGTGGCCCCAGGGGGTCCCGTGTCCCCCCCCATGTCCTATGTGGCCCCGTTGTCCCCCCTCCCCGTGGCCGTCACCGTCCCCCTGCACCGTCCTGAGGTGCCACCCACGTGTCACAGCGTGTCCCCATCCCCAACGGTGGCCTCGAGTCCCCACACGTGGCCCCAGTGGGTCCCGTGTCCCCCCCCGTGTCCTACATTGCCCCGTTGTCCCCCCTCCCTGTGGCCGTCACCATTCCCTCGCACAGCCCCACGGCGTGACGCGGTGTGACGTGTGTGTGACGTGTGTGTGACGCTCTTGTGACAGGGTGTGACAGGGTGTGACGTGTGTGTGACAGTGTGACACGATGTGACACCATGTGATGTGGTGTGACAGTGTGACACGATGTGACACTGTGTGCCGTGTGTGACACCATGTGCTGTGTGTGACACCGTGTGACACTGTGTGTGACACCGTGTGACACCGTGTGCCACCGTGTGTGCCACCGTGCTGCCGTGTGTGCCACTGTGTGTGACACCGTGTGACGCTGTGTGTGACACCGTGTGACAGCGTGTGCCACTGTGTGTGACACTGTGTGTGACAGCGTGTGCCGCCATGTGTGACACCGTGTGCCACCGTGTGTGACACTGTGTGACACCGTGTGCCACCGTGTGCTGTGTGTGACACCGTGTGCCGCCGTGTGTGACGCCGTGTGTGACGCCATGTGCCACCGTGTGACACTGTGTGCTGCCATGTGTGCCACTGTGTGCCACCGTGTGTGACGCCATGTGCCACTGTGTGTGCCACCGTGTGCCATGTGTGACGCTGTGTGCCACCGTGTGTGACACCGTGTGCCACCGTGTGCCGTGTGTGCCACCGTGTGCCACCGTGTGACGCCATGTGTGACACCGTGTGCCACCGTGTGTGACGCCGTGTGTGACGCCATGTGCCACTGTGTGTGCCGCCGTGTGCCACCATGTGCCGTGTGTGCCACCGCGTGCCACCGCGTGCCATGCGTGACGCGGCGTGTCCCCAGCTGCAGGCCCGGCTGCGGGAGGAGCTGTGGCGGGTGCTGGGTCCCTCCGGTGTCCCCGAGCCGGGGGACGCCCCGCGCCTGCCCCTCCTCCAGGCCACCATCGCCGAGACCCTGCGCCTGCGGCCCCCCGCCCCCCTGGCCCTGCCCCACTGCGCCCTCCGCCCCACCAGGTACGGCCAGCGCGCACCAGTACGCACCAGTACGCACCAGTACGCACCAGCGCAGAGGGGCACGGACCAGTATGAACCACTATAGACCAGTAGGGACCACTGGGCGCCAGGTTGCAGCACTGCGCACCGAAGTGTAGCAGTGTTTTGAACCAGTGTAGACCAGTATGGACCAGTATGGACCAGTGTAGACCAGTACGGACCAGTGCAGAGGGGCGCGGACCAGTATGAACCACTATAGACCAGTAGGGACCACTGGGCGCCAGGTTGCAGCACTGCGCACCAAAGTGTAGCAGTGTTTTGAACCAGTGTAGACCAGTATGGACCAGTATAGACCAGTATGGACCAGTGTAGACCAGTATGGACCGGTATGGACCAGTAGAGAGGAGCACATACTAGTATAAACCAGCACGGCCCACTATAGACCAGTAGGCACCGCTGGGCGTCAGGTTGCAGCCCATGTGTAGCAGTGTTTCGAACCAGTATAGACCAGTATGGACCAATTTAGATGAGTATGGACCGGTTTGAACCAGTATAGACCAGTATGGCCCAGTATAGATGAGCGCATAACTAGTATGAACCAGCACGGCCCACTATAGACCAGTAGGGACCACTGGGCATTCCAGGAGAGGCCAGGAAGTCCCAGTAGGGTCCCAGTAGCTCCCAGTAGAGTCCAGTAGAGTCCAGTAGTTCCAGTACGGTCCCAGTAGATCCCAGTAGACCCCAGCAGAGCCCAGGAGGTCTCGGTAGGCCCCAGTATGTCCCAGTTGACCCCAGTAGAATAGCTCTAAACCCCAGTAGACCCAGGGAGGTCCTGGTACATCCCAGTGGACCCCAGAAGGTCCCAGTAGATCCCAGTAAGCCCCAGTAGACCTGGACAGAGCCCAGCAGGTCCCAGTATGGCCCCAGTAGACCCCAACGGACCCCAGGAGGTCTCAGTAGGCCCCAGTACATCCCAGTTGACCCCAGTAGAATAGCTCTAAACCCCAGTAGACCCAGGGAGGTCCTGGTACATCCCAGTGGACCCCAGAAGGTCCCAGTAGATCCCAGTAAGCCCCAGTAGACCTGGACAGAGCCCAGCAGGTCCCAGTATGGCCCCAGTAGACCCCAACGGACCCCAGGAGGTCTCAGTAGGCCCCAGTACATCCCAGTTGACCCCAGTAGAATAGCTCTAAACCCCAGTAGACCCCAGTAGGACCCAGTAGACCCCAGCAGAGCCCAGGAGGTCTCGGTAGGCCCCAGTACATCCCAGTTGACCCCAGTAGACCCCAGTAGGACCCAGTAGATCCCAGTAGACCCCAGCAGAGCCCAGGAGGTCTCGGTAGGCCCCAGTACGTCCCAGTTGACCCCAGTAGAATAGCTCTAAACCCCAGTTGACCCAGGGAGGTCCTGGTACATCCCAGTGGACCCCAGAAGGTCCCAGTAGATCCCAGTAAGCCCCAGTAGACCTGGACAGAGCCCAGCAGGTCCCAGTATGGCCCCAGTAGACCCCAACGGACCCCAGGAGGTCTCAGTAGGCCCCAGTACATCCCAGTTGACCCCAGTAGACTAGCTCTAAACCCCAGTAGACCCAGGGAGGTCCTGGTACATCCCAGTGGACCCCAGAAGGTCCCAGTAGATCCCAGTAAGCCCCAGTAGACCTGGACAGAGCCCAGCAGGTCCCAGTATGGCCCCAGTAGACCCCAACGGACCCCAGGAGGTCTCAGTAGGCCCCAGTACATCCCAGTTGACCCCAGTAGAATAGCTCTAAACCCCAGTAGACCCCAGTAGGACCCAGTAGACCCCAGCAGAGCCCAGGAGGTCTCGGTAGGCCCCAGTATGTCCCAGTTGACCCCAGTAGAATAGCTCTAAACCCCAGTTGACCCAGGGAGGTCCTGGTACATCCCAGTGGACCCCAGAAGGTCCCAGTAGATCCCAGTAAGCCCCAGTAGACCTGGACAGAGCCCAGCAGGTCCCAGTATGGCCCCAGAAGACCCCAACAGACCCCAGGAGGTCTCGGTAGGCCCCAGTACATCCCAGTTGACCCCAGTAGAATAGCTCTAAACCCCAGTAGACCCCAGTAGGACCCAGTAGATCCCAGTAGACCCCAGCAGAGCCCAGGAGGTCTCGGTAGGCCCCAGTACATCCCAGTTGACCCCAGTAGACCCCAGTAGGACCCAGTAGATCCCAGTAGACCCCAGCAGAGCCCAGGAGGTCTCGGTAGGCCCCAGTACGTCCCAGTTGACCCCAGTAGGACCCAGTAGATCCCAGCAGACCCCAGCAGAGCCCAGGAGGTCTCGGTAGGCCCCAGTACGTCCCAGTTGACCCCAGTAGAATAGCTCTAAACCCCAGTAGACCCCAGTAGGACCCAGTAGATCCCAGTAGACCCCAGCAGAGCCCAGGAGGTCTCGGTAGGCCCCAGTACATCCCAGTTGACCCCAGTAGACCCCAGTAGGACCCAGTAGATCCCAGTAGACCCCAGCAGAGCCCAGGAGGTCTCGGTAGGCCCCAGTACGTCCCAGTTGACCCCAGTAGGACCCAGTAGATCCCAGCAGACCCCAGCAGAGCCCAGGAGGTCTCAGTAGGCCCCAGTATGTCCCAGTTGACCCCAGTAGAATAGCTCTAAACCCCAGTAGACCCAGGGAGGTCCTGGTACATCCCAGTGGACCCCCAGAAGGTCCCAGTAGATCCCAGTAAGCCCCAGTAGACCTCGACAGAGCCCAGCATGGCCTCAGAAGACCCTCCAGTAGATCCCAGTAAGCTCCCTTCGGAGAGCCCAGCAGGTGCCAGCAGGTCCCAGTAGATCCCAGTAGATCCCAGTAGGTCCCAGCGGGTCCCAGCAGGTCCCAGTAACCCCAGTACCCGTTTCCCCCCCCTCCCCCCCGCCCAGTATCGGAGGGATCCCGGTGCCGGCCGGCTCCATCCTGGTGCCCAACCTGCTGGCGGCCCACAGGGACCCCGACGTCTGGGAGCGCCCCGAGGAATTCCTGCCCGGTACGTCCCCGGGGGGGGGGGGGGTGTCCCCTGGCCCCCCTCAGGGTGGGTGCGCCCCCCCCCCCCCCCCGGACACCTGGGTGCCCTGAACCCCTGCGGGTGGGTGGGCCCCCCCCAGTCGCCCGGGTCCCCCTGGAGACCTTGGGGTGGGACCCCTGGGTCCCCCCAGACCCCTCGGGGTGCGTGTCCCCCCCCCGGACACCTTGGGCCCCCCCCGGACCCCTTGGGGTGGGTCCCCTCCCGAATACTTGGGTCCCCCCCGGACACCTGGGTCCCCCCAGACCCCCCTCGAGGTGGGTGCCCCCCCCGGACGCCTTGGGCCCCCCCCAGACCCCTTGGGGTGGGTCCCGTCCCAAATACCTGGGTCCCCCCCAGACTCCTGGGTCCCCCCAGACCCCCCTCAGGGTGGGTGCCCCCCCCCCCGGACACCTGGGCCCCCCCCCCAGACACCTGGGTCCCCCCAGACCCCTCTCAGGGTGGGTGCCCCCCCCCAGACACCTGGGCCCCCCCCCGGACCCCTCGGGGTGGGTCCCGTCCCGAATACTTGGGTCGTCCCCCCCCCGACTCCTGGGTCCCCCCGGCCCCCCCTCGGGGTGGGTGCCCCCCCCGGACCCCTTGGGGTGGGTCCCGTCCCGAATACTTGGGCCCCCCCCCCAGACTCCTGGGTCCCCCCCGGACACCTGGGCCCCCCCCGGACCCTCCTCGGGGTGTGTGCCCCCCCCCGGACACCTTGGGCCCCCCCCGGACCCTCCTCGGGGTGTGTGCCCCCCCCCGGACACCTTGGGCCCCCCCCGGACCCCTCGGGGTGGGTCCCGTCCCGAATACTTGGGCCCCCCCCGACTCCTGGGTCCCCCCCGGACCCCTCGGGGGGGGGTGCCCTCACCCGGGTCCCCTGACCCCCCCTCCCCCCCCCTTGCCCCCCCCCCAGAGCGGTTCCTGGTCCCCGGCGCCCCCTCCCGCGCCCTCCTGCCCTTCGGCTGCGGGGCCCGATCCTGCCCGGGGGAGGGGCTGGCGCGGGCCGAGCTCCTGGTTTTCCTGGGCCTGATCCTGCGGGAATTCCGGCTGGAGCCCCCCGCGGGGGGGCAGGGGGTGCCCGAGCTGGGGGGGACGGGGGGCACCGTCCTGCGGCCCCCCCCCTTCCGCCTCCGCCTGCTGCCCTGCCTGCCCCCCGCCTAGCGCGGCCCCGGGGGGGGCACCCTTGGGTGGCGGGGGGGGCACCCCTGGACTTCTGGGGGGGGGCGGGGGGGGGCACCCCTGGGTGTCTGGGGGGGGGCACCCTTGGGTGGCCGGGTCCTCCCGCTGCCTGCGCCTCCAGCCACCTGGGTCCCCCCGGACCAGTAAGCCCCAGCAGAGCCCAGTGTGGCCCCAGTAGCCCCCAGTAGCCCCCCAGTAGAGCTCAGCAGAGCCCAGCGTGCCCCCAGGAGCGCCCCAGTAGCCCCCCAGTAGATCCCAGTAAGCCCCAGTGGAGCCCAGCGTGGGCCCAGTAGCCCCCCAGTAGATCCCAGTAGACCTCAGCAGAGCCCTGTAAGCCCCAGTGGAGCCCAGCATGGGCCCAGTAGCCCCCCAGTAGCCCCCAGTAGACCTCAGCAGAGCCCAGCGTGCCCCCAGTAGCCCCCCCAGTAGATCCCAGTAGACCTCAGCAGAGCCCAGTAAACCCCAGCAGAGCCCAGTGTGGCCCCAGTAGCCCCCCAGTAGCCCCCCCAGTAGATCCCAGTAGACCTCAGCAGAGCCCAGTAAGCCCCAGCGGAGCCCAGTCTGGGCCCAGTAGCCCCCCAGTAGCCCCCACAGTAGACCTCAGCAGAGCCCAGTGTGCCCCCGGTAGCCCCCCAGTAGCCCCCCAGTAGATCCCAGTACACCTCATCAGAGCCCAATAAACCCCAGCGGAGCCCAGTGTGGGCCCAGTAGCCCCCCCAGTAGATCCCAGTAGACCTCAGCAGAGCCCAGTAAGCCCCAGCGGAGCCCAGTGTGGGCCCAGTAGCCCCCCAGTAGCCCCCAGTACACCTCAGCAGAGCCCAGCGTGCCCCCAGTAGCCCCCCAGTAGATCCCAGTACACCTCAGCAGAGCCCAGTAAGCCCCAGCGGAGCCCAGTGTGGCCCCAGTAGCCCCCCAGTAGCCCCCAGTAGACCTCAGCAGAGCCCAGCGTGCCCTCAGTAGCCCCCCAGTAGATCCCAGTAGACCTCAGCAGAGCCCAGTAAGCCCCAGCGGAGCCCAGCGTGGCCCCAGTAGCCCCCCAGTAGCCCCCAGTAGATCCCAGTACACCTCAGCAGAGCCCAGTAAGCCCCAGCAGAGCCCAGTGTGGGCCCAGTAGCCCCCCAGTAGCCCCCAGTACACCTCAGCAGAGCCCAGCGTGCCCCCAGTAGCCCCCCAGTAGCCCCCAGTAGACCTCAGCAGAGCCCAGCGTGCCCTCAGTAGCCCCCCAGTAGATCCCAGTAGACCTCAGCAGAGCCCAGCGTGCCCCCAGTAGCCCCCCAGTAGCCCCCCCAGTAGCCCCCAGTACACCTCAGCAGAGCCCAGTAAGCCCCAGCGGAGCCCAGTGTGGCCCCAGTAGCCCCCCAGTAGCCCCCCCAGTAGACCTCAGCAGAGCCCAGTGTGCCCCCGGTAGCCCCCCAGTAGCCCCCCCAGTAGATCCCAGTAGACCCCAGCAGAGCCCAGCGTGGCCCCAGTAGCCCCCCAGTAGATCCCAGTAGACCTCAGCGGAGCCCAGTAAGCCCCAGCGGAGCCCAGTGTGGGCCCAGTAGCCCCCCAGTAGTCCCCCAGTAGCCCCCAGTAGACCTCAGCAGAGCCCAGTAAGCCCCAGCAGAGCCTGGTGTGGCCCCAGTAGCCTCCCAGTAAGCCCCAGCGGAGCCCAGCGTGCCCCCAGTAGCCCCCCAGTAGAGCCCCGGCAGGTCCCAGTAGATCCCAGTAGGTCCCGGTAGAGCCGGGTGCCCCCCTCCCCGCACCGGACGCCTGGGCTCACGGGGGCCGAGGGGCTTCCAGGCAGCTTTTATTGCCCCCCCACCCCCCAAAATAAAAGCTTTGCCCCCCCCCCCACTCCCCCCCCCGCCTCCTTCCTGGGTGCTGCCTGGACACTGGGGGGGGGCGGGGGTCCCGGACCCCTGGGTGCCCCCCCCACCCCCCCACCCCCCCCCCCCCCGGGGACCCCCTCAGTCGCGCTGCGGCCGCAGCTTCATCTCGGTGAAGGGGATGGAGAACTCGAAGCCTTTCCAGGGAAACCAGTTGATGCCCTGGGGGGGGAGTGGGGGGGGTCCCTCAGGCCCTATGGAGAGCTTATAGGTGCCCTGCAGACCCCTATCCAGCCCCACAGAGCCCTGCAGGCCCCTATAGAACCCCTATAGAGCCCTGTAGAACCTTACAGAACCCCACAGACCCCTAGAGAGCCCCTACAGAACCCCACGGACCCCGGTAAGACCCATATAGAGCCCTAGAGAACCCCACAGACCCCTATAGAACCCCTGCAGAGCCCCACAGACCCCTATAAGACCCCTATAGAGCCCTATAGAACTCCACGGACCCCTATAGAGCCCCACAGACCCTTATAGATCCCCTACAGAGCCACTCTAGAGCCCCAGAGACCCCTATAGAACCCCACAGACCCCGGTAAGACCCATATAGAGCCCTAGAGAACCCCACAGACCCCTGTAGAACCCCTACAGAGCCCCACAGACCCCTATAGAACCCCTGCAGAGCCCCACAGACCCCTATAAGACCCCTATAGAACCCCACAGACCCCTATAGAACCCCTGCAGAGCCCCACAGACCCCTATAAGACACCTATAGAGCCCTATAGAACTCCACGGACCCCTATAGAGCCCCACAGACCCTTATAGATCCCCTATAGAGCCACTCTAGAGCCCCAGAGACCCCTATAGAACCCCACAGACCCCATAAGACCCCTATAGAACCCCTAGAGAGCCCCGTAGAACCTTACAGAACCCCACAGACCCCTAGAGAGCCCCTACAGAACCCCACAGACCCCGGTAAGACCCATATAGAGCCCTAGAGAACCCCACAGACCCCTATAGAACCCCTACAGAGCCCCACAGACCCCTGTAAGGCCCCTATAGAACCCCACAGACCCCTATAGAACCCCTGCAGAGCCCCACAGACCCCTATAGAGCCCTATAGAACTACACGGACCCCTATAGAGCCCCACAGACCCTTATAGATCCCCTACAGAGCCACTCTAGAGCCCCAGAGACCCCTATAGAACCCCACAGACCCCATAAGACCCCTATAGAACCCCTATAGAGCCCCTACAGAACCCCACAGACCCCAACAGAGCTCATAGAGAGACCCACAGACTCCTATAAGACCCCTATAGAGCCCTATAGAGCTCCACACACCCTTATAGAACCCCTATAGAGACACTCTAGAGCCCCAGAGACCCCTACAGAACCCCACAGACCCCTATAGAGCCCCTATAGAGCCCCACAGACTCCTACACGACCCCTATAGAACCACACAGACCCCTATATGAGCCCTGTAGAGCCCCTAGAGAGCCCCAGAGACCCCTATAGAACCCCTATAGAGCCCCACAGACCCCTATAACACCCCCATAGAGCCCCTACAGAATCCCACAGACCCCTACAGAGGCTCTATAGAGCCCCACAGACCCCTATAGAGCCCTGTAGAACCCCACAGACCCCTAAAAGACCCCTATAGAACCGCTATAGAGCCCTATAGAATCCCACAGACCCCTATAGAGCCCCACCGACCCCTATAGAGCCCCTACAGAACCCCACACACCCTTATAAGACCTCTATAGAGCCCTATGGAACCCCAGCGACCCCTGTAAGACCCCTATAGAACCACTACAGAACCCCACAGACCCCTACAAGGGCCCTATAGAGCCCCTATAGAACCCCACAGTCCCATCTAGTCGCCCCCTCGCTATGGGTCCTCGGCCCCTATAGCCCCCCTGTGGCCCCTCTAGCCCCCATTACCTCCCCCTCCAGCCCCCCCCCAGCCCCCCCGCTATGGGTCCCCGGTGCCTATAGACCCCCTATACCCCCCCTTTGGCCCCTCTAGCCCCCATTATATACCCCCCAGCCCCCCTGCTATGGGTCCCCATCCCCTATAGCCCCCCTGTGGCCCCTCTAGCCCCCATTATATACCCCCCAGCCCCCCCGCTATGGGTCCCCATCCCCTATAGCCCCCCTGTGGCCCCTGTAGGCCCCATTCTCTCCCCCTCCAGCCCCCCCAGCCCCCCCGCTATGGGTCCCCAGCCCCTATAGCCCCCCTATACCCCCCCGTGGCCCCTCTAGACCCCATTATATCCCACTCCAGCCCCCCCCCAGCACCCCCACTATGGGTCCCCGGCCCCCATAGCCCCCCTATAGCCCCCCTGTGGCCCCTCTAGCCCCCATTATATCCCACTCCAACCCCCTCAGCCCCCCCGCTATGGGTCCCCAGCCCCTATAGCCCCCCTGTGGCCCCTGTAGCCCCCATTCTCTCCCCCTCCAGCCCCCCCGCTATGGGTCCCCGGTGCCTATAGACCCCCTATACCCCCCCTGTGGCCCCTCTAGCCCCCATTATATACCCCCCAGCCCCCCTGCTATGGGTCCCCATCCCCTATACCCCCCCTTTGGCCCCTCTAGCCCCCATTATATACCCCCCGGCCCCACTGCTATGGGTCCCCAGCCCCTATAGCCCCCCTATACCCCCCCTTTGGCCCCTCTAGCCCCCATTATATACCCCCCAGCCCCCCTGCTATGGGTCCCCATCCCCTATAGCCCCCCTGTGGCCCCTGTAGCCCCCATTCTCTCCCCCTCCAGCCCCCCCAGCCCCCCCGCTATGGGTCCCCAGCCCCTATAGCCCCCCTGTGGCCCCTCTAGCCCCCATTATATCCCACTCCAGACCCCCCCCCCAGCATCCCCACTATGGGTCCCCGTCCCCTATAGCCCCCCTGTGGCCCCTGTAGCCCCCGTTACCTCCCCCTCCAGCCCCCCCCCCAGCGGGTCCCTGGCGCCTATAGACCCCACTCTGCCCCCCATCAACCACCCTCCAACCCCCTCAGCCCCCTTGCTATGGGTCCCCAGCCCCTATAGCCCCCCTGTGGCCCCTCTAGACCCCATTCTCTCCCCCTCCAACCCCCCCCAGCCCCCCCGCTATGGGTCCCCGGTGCCTATAGCCCCCCTATACCCCCCTGTGGCCCCTCTAGCCCCCATTATATACCCCCCAGCCCCCCTGCTATGGGTCCCCATCCCCTATAGCCTCCCTGTGGCCCCTCTAGACCCCATTCTCTCCCCCTCCAACCCCCCCCAGCCCCCCCGCTATGGGTCCCCGGTGCCTATAGCCCCCCTATACCCCCCTGTGGCTCCTCCAGCCCCCATTATATACCCCCCAGCTCCCCTGCTATGGGTCCCCATCCCCTATAGCCCCCCTGTGGCCCCTGTAGCCCCCATTCTCTCCCCCTCCAGCCCCCCCAGCCCCCCCGCTATGGGTCCCCAGCCCCTATAGCCCCCCTGTGGCCCCTCTAGCCCCCATTATATACCCCCCAGCCCCCCCGCTCTGGGTGCCGCCCCCCCCGCCCCCCGGTGCCCCCCGTGCCTGGTGGTGGCGGGGGGTGCCGTAGCGCCCGTTGAGGTTGGCGTAGTGGCAGTTGTGGTACCACCAGGCCCCGGCGTAGGCCACGGCGCAGGGTCGGGGGCGGCCGCGGGGGTCGCGGTCCCGCGTGGAGAAGGGGCTGCCGGCGTGGTAGGAGAGCGCGTCCCCTGCCGGACCCCCCCCCGCGTCAGAGCCACGGGGACCCCCCCACAGGGACCCCCACAGGGACCCCCATAGGGACCCCCCCCCGGGACCCACAGGACCCCCCACCCCCCGCTGTCAGGCCCCCAGGACCCCCCCGGGACCCCTTCAGGGACCCTCCCCCCACCAGGGACCCCCCCCGGGACCCCCAGGACACCCACCCCCCCCCCTCCCGGGACCCACAGGACCCCCCCACCCCGCCATCAGACCCCCAGGACCCCCCCGGGACCCCTTCAGGGACCCTCCCCCTCCCCAGGGACCCCCCCAGGGACCCCCAGGACACCCACCCCCCCCCTCCCGGGACCCACAGGGACCCCCCCAGGGACCCCCCCACCCCACCATCAGACCCCCAGGACCCCTTCAGGGACCCTCCCCCCGCCAGGGACCCCCCCAGGGACCCCCAGGACACCCACCACCATCCCCCACAGGGACCCCCTCAGTGACCCCCAGGACACCCCCCCCCCCCCCCCCGGACCCACAGGGACCCCCGCCAGCGAATCCCCCAGTGACCCCCAGGACACCCCCTCCAGGACCCACAGGGACCCCCCCCCCCCCAGGGACCCCCCGAGTGGCCCCCAGGACCCCTCGGGACCACCAGGCCACCCCCCCCAGGGCACCCCAGTGCCAAGAGACCCCCCCAAGACCCCCCCAGGGACATCCCCCACCCAGGGACACTGTTCAATGGTCCAGAGACCCCCAGATCCCCCCCCCCAAGACCCTCCAGTGCCAAGAGACACCCCCCCCCCAAGACCCTCCCCCCCCAAGACCACTGAGGACCCCCAAGACCCTTCTAGAGGCCCCCAGGACCCTTCAGGGACACCCGTCATGGGCCAGGAGACTCCCAGGACCCCCAAGATTCCCCCCAAGTTCCTCCCCATGGGCCAAGAGACCCCCCAAGACCCCCCCAGACCCTTCTAGAGACCCCCCAAGACCCCTCCAGGACCCCAAGATCCCTCCCAGGGTCCTCCCCATGGGCCAGGAGACCCCCAAGACCCTTCCAGGAGCCCCCCGAGGCCACTCAGGACCCTCCAGGACCCCCAAGATCCCTCCCAGGATCCTCCTCATGGGCCAGGAGATCCCCAAGACCCTTCCAGGAACCCCCCGGAGGCCACTCAGGACCCCCCCAAGACCCCTCCAGGAGCCCCAAGGTCCCTCCCAGGATCCTCCTCATGGGCCAGGAGACCCCCAAGACCCTTCCAGGAACCCCCCGAGTCCACTCAGGACCCTCCAGGACCCTTCCAGGACCCCAAGATCCCTCCCAGGATCCTCCTCATGGGCCAGGAGACCCCCAAGACCCTTCCAGGAGGCCCCCGAGGCCACTCAGGACACCCCAAAACCCCTCCAGGACCCCCAAGGTCCCTCCCAGGGTCCTCCTCATGGGCCAGGAGACCCCCAAGACCCTTCCAGGAGCCCCCTGAGGCCACTCAGGACCCTCCAGGACCCCAAGATCCCTCCCAGGATCCTCCTCATGGGCCAGGAGATCCCCAAGACCCTTCCAGGAACCCCCCCGAGGCCACTCAGGACCCCCCCAAGACCCCTCCAGGAGCCCCAAGGTCCCTCTCAAGGTCCTCCTCACGAGCCAGGAGACCCCCCCCAAGACCCCCCCCGGCTGCCCCCGTACCGGCGGTGCCGCTGTAGGTGCCGAGGTGGAGGCGGTAGTGGTCCTCGGGGCCGGCGACGGCGAAGTCGCGGTAGCGGGCGAAGGCGGCGTCCCAGGGGGTGCGGAGATCCACCCGCAGCTCCGTGGGGGTCCCGGCCGTCAGGGCGTGCAGCGCCTCGTTCCCTGTGAGCCCCCCCCCGGCCACCAAAGCCTGCGTCCGGCCACCGCCACCCACCGGGCACCTGGGTCCCTCCCCAGTCACCCACCCAAGCCCACCTGGACACCTGGGTCCCCTCCAAAGACCCACCCAAACATCTGGGTCCCCCCTTGGTCACCCACCCACGCCCACCCAGATCCTTGGGTCCCCTCCAAAGACCCACCCCAACACCTGGGTCCCCTCCCTGGACACCTGGGTACCCCCCTGGTCACCCACCCAAGCCCACCTGGACACCTGGGTCCCCTCCAAAGACCCATCCAAACATCTGGGCCCCCCCTTGGTCACCCACCCAAGCCCACCCAGATCCTTGGGTCCCCTCCAAAGACCCACCTGGACACCTGGGTCCCCTCCAAAGACCCACCCAAACACCTGGGCCCCCCCCTGGTCACCACTGAAGCCCACCCAGATTCTTGGGTCCCCTCCAAAGACCCACCCAAACACCTGGGTGTCCCCCCCTGGACACCTGGGTCCCCCCGCGGTCACCACCGAAGCCCACCCAGATCTTTGGGTCCCCTCCAAAGACCCACCTGGACACCTGGGTCCCCCCCGGTCACCCACCCAAGCCCACCTGGACACCTGGGTCCCCTCCAAAGATCCACTTGGACACCTGGGTGTCCCCCCCCAGACACCTGGGTCCCCCCCGGTCACCCACCCAAGCCCACCTGGACACCTGGGTCCCCTCCAAAGATCCACTTGGACACCTGGGTGTCCCCCCCCAGACACCTGGGCCCCCCCTGGTCACCACCGAAGCCCACCCAGATGCCCTGGTCCCCTCCAAAGACCCACCCAAACACCTGGGTCCCCTCCCTGGACACCTGGGTACCCCCCAGGATGCCACCCAAGCCCACCTGGACACTTAGGTCCCCTCCAAAGATCCACTTGGACACCTGGGTGTCCCCCCCCCCGGACATCTGGGTCCCCCCCTGGTCACCACTGAAGCCCACCCAGATGCCCTGGTCCCCTCCAAAGACCCACTTGGACACCTGGGTCCCCCCCTGCATGTGTGGGTCCCCCCCCCGGTCACCCAGGTGTCCCCCCCCCGGCCACCGGGGTGCTCACCCAGCCAGAACTCCCCGGTGACGTTGCCGAAGCCGCGGGCGTACTCCCCCCACCCCCGCCAGAAATCGGTGCCCCCGTCCTGCCGGCGCTGGAACACCTGGGGGGGGGGGGACCCAACACCCCACTGACCACCCACCCGCCCACCCCCCCCCCCACTGACCCCCATTTCCCCCCAGAGATCCACCCAGTGCCCTCCCAGACCCCCCCCAACTGACCCCGTTCCTCCCTCAGACCCCCCCGATGCAACATCCGAGACCCCCCCCATTGCCCCCCATAGCGACCCCCCCCGACCAGTGTCCCCCAACATCCGCCGCTGATTCCCCCTTTGCCCCCCAGTAGACCCCCCCCCCAGAGCCCCCCACAGGCAGCCCCCCCCCCCCCAGTTCCCCTGTGCCCCCCCCCCGACCCCCAATTTCCCCCATGGACCTCCCCAGTGCCCGCCCCCCCCCCCCCAGAACACCCCAGACCCCTCCGTTGCCCCCCCATTTCCAATCGTAGAGACTTCCAGAACCCCCATTGCCCCCCAAGATCCCCAATTCCCCCCCCCAGAAGCCCCCCAGCCTTTCCCAGTGTCCCCCAGTGCCCCCCAGTGCCCCCCCGTTGCCCTCAAGACACCCAAAACGCCCCCCCCAAGTGCTCTGTTTCGCCCCATAAAACCCCCCCATAAGCCCCTATAGAAGCCCCCAGACCTCCCCAGTGCCCCCCCCCCCGAGAACATCCCAGACCCCCCATTTCCAACCAGAGAGACCCCCAGTGCCCTTAGTGACCCCCCCATGTCCCCCATTTCCCCCCCCCCACCCCCATAGAAGCCCCCCAGCCTTCCCCAGTGTCCCTCAGTCCCCCTGTTGCCCTCAAGACCCCCCCCCAAAGCCCCCATTTCCCCCCCCCCCCGCCCCCATAAGCCCCCATAGAAGCCCCCCAGCCCCCCCCAGCCCCCCCGGCCGGTACCAGCCAGCCCCCGCCGTCGGTCTCCATGTCGCAGAAGACGCTCAGGGGTCTCCCGGGGTCCCCCCCGAGGAAGACGACGGTCTCCCGCGAAGGCCCCGGCCCGTTCAGCTGCTCCTCGGCGCAGTCCCGGGGGTGGGGGTGGGGCAGGGGGGCTGCGGGGGGGGGGGGGCACAGGGCATGTGGGGACCCGGGTGCCCCCCACCCAAGGACCCAGCACCCCCCCCCATCACCCAGGGGTCCGAGTGCCCCCCCCAAAGACCCAGCGCCCCCCCATCACCCAGGGACCCAGGGGTCCGGGTGCCCCCCCCGCAAGGACCCAGCACCCCCCCATCACCCAGGGGTCCGAGTGCCCCCCCTCAAAGACCCAGCACCCCCCCCCCATCACCCAGGGGTCCGAGTGCCCCCCCCAAAGACCCAGCACCCCCCCCATCACCCAGGGGTCCGGGTGCCCCCCCCCCAAAGACCCAGCACCCCCCCATCACCCAGGGACCCGAGTGCCCCCCGCAAAGACCCAGCGCCCCCCCATCACCCAGGGGTCCGAGTGCCCCCCGCAAAGACCCAGCACCCCCCCCCCATCACCCAGGGGTCCGAGTGCCCCCCACCCAAGGACCCAGCACCCCCCCATCACCCAGGGGTCCGAGTGCCCCCCCCCAAAGACCCAGCACCCCCCCATCACCCAGGGGTCCGAGTGCCCCCCCCCAAAGACCCAGCACCCCCCCCCGTCACCCAGGGGTCCGAGTGCCCCCCACCCAAGGACCCAGCACCCACCCCCCCACCCAGGGATCCAGGGGTCCGGGTGCCCCCCACCCAAAACCCAACACCCCCCCACCCAGGGACCCAGGGGTCCGGCTCACGGGTGTCAATGGTGGCCTCCAGGGGGGTGGGGGGGGTATCCCCCCCCCGGCCCCACAGCTGCACCCCGTAGCGCCCCGATGGCTCCAGGCCCCACAGCTGATGGGACCTGGCCTCGGGGGGCAGCCGCACTGTCTGGGGGGAGGGATGGGGGGCAGGGGGGGGTTAGTGGGGTCCCATAAGGGATATCGGGGTCCCCCCCGGGATTACTGGGGTCCCCCAAGTGATTATTGGGGTCTCCCCGGGTGTTACTGGGGCCCCCCGAGGTGGTTACTGGGGTCTCGGGGGGGGGAGTCCTGGGGTGCCCCGAGGGGGTAATGAGGGGTCCCACGAGGGATACTGGGGCACACGGGGGGATATTGGGGTCCCCCGGGTGTTATTGGGGTCCCCCAGGGGTGTTACGGGGTCGCTCCAGGGGGTATTGGGGTCCCAGGGGGTTACTGGGGTGCCCCGAGGGGGTAATTAGGGGTCCCACGAGGGATACGGGGGTCTCCGAGGGGTTATTGGGGTCCGACAAGGAATATTGGGGTCCCTGCGGGGGGGGGGGGGGTGTTGGGTGCTCTGGGGGGGGGTTATTGGGGTCTCCGGGAGGTTATTGGGGTCCCCCAAGTGATTATTGGGGTCTCCCCGGGTGTTATTGGGGTCCCAGGGGGAGTCCTGGGGTCCCACGAGGGATACTGGGGTCCCCAAGGTGTTATTGGGGTCCGACGAGGAATATCGGGGTCCCTGGGGGGGGGGGAGGGGGGGTGTTGGGTGCTCTGGGGGGGGTTATCGGGGTCCTGGGGGGGGGTTATCGGGGTCCCCAGAGAGGTTCTGGGGTTTCGGGGTGCTTTGGGGAGGGGTCGTTACCTGCCGGGGTCCTCCGGGGGGGCCATAGACGAGGTCGTAGCCGTCAGGGGGGGCACGGGGGGGTGCCCAGTGCAGCCGGGCGCTGCGGGGCCACACGGTCCCCACCCAGAGGGTCCCCGGGGCTCCTGCGCAGGGGAGGGGGACACGGCCGCTGACACCCCCAACCCCCCCCCTCCAGCCCCCAAGGACCCACCCACTCCCTCGCTCCGCCAGTCAGAGACCCCCCCATCTGAGCACCAGAATCCCCCCACAGCCCCACAGAAAACGCCATGGCCCCCCCCCCCAGCCATGGCCAGACCCCCTGTAGCACCCCAGGGTCCTTCACCCACAGCCCCCAGGGACACTCCCCACCAGGGAGGGGTTGGACGGTTGGACACCCCACCCAGGACCCCAAGGCACCCTCGCTCCAACCAAGCCGCCAACCATCAACCATCCACCCGTCCAACCGTCAACCATCCACCCGTCCAACCGTCAACCATCAACCATCCACCCGTCCAACCGTCAACCATCCACCCGTCCAACCATCCACCATCCACCCGTCCAACCATACAGCCGTCAACCATCCACCAACCATCCACCATCCACCTGTCCAACCTTCCAACCGTCCACCATCCACCTGTCCAACCATCCAACCATCCAGCCATGAACCATCCAACCATCCAACTCTCCAACCAACTGTCCAGCATCAACCACCCAACCATCCATCCACCCACCCATCTATCCAACTGTACGTCCAACCACCCAACCGTCCCATTAGCCAATCATCCCCTTCATCCATAAAACCCCCTACCCAGCTTTCCAACCATCTGTCCAGCCAGCCTTTCATTCATCCATCCCTCCATCCATCCCTCCATCCATCCATCCACCCATCCACCCATCCAACCACCCATCCATCCAACCACCCACCCTTCCATCCATCAATCGATCCATCCATCCATCCATCCATCCATCCATCCATCCATCCATTCCCCCATCCATTCACCCATCCATCCATTCGCGCATCCAACCACGCATCCAACCACCCACCCTTCCATCGATCAATCCATCCAACCCCCCATCCATCCATCCATCCATCCATCCACCCATCCACCCACCCATCCCCCCAGTTACCGTATGTCCATTCCCCCCCACCCATCGCCCACGCTGCAGCTCCTCCAGCCATTGCGCACCCAGCCATGTGTCCTTCCATCTGCCCACACATTCTCTGCCCATGACTCCATCAGTCTTCCATCCATCCATCCATCCATCCATCCATCCATCCATCCATCCACCCACCCACCCTCCATCGCCCATCCATCTGTCCATCCACCCGTTCAACCAGCTCCTAACCATCCACCCATCCATCCATCCGTTGTCCACCCCCCCATCAGTCTGTCCCTCCATCCCTCCAACCTTCACGCTCCTGTCCCTCCCCCGATCGCACACTTGGTGCCAAGAATCTGGTCCCCATTTCCCACCATTCCATGGATCCATCCAGTCGAGGATCCACACAGTCATCCCGTCATGCAAAGAGCCCAAACATCAAAGAAGCAACTTCCTTCCACCCAAACTTCCCTCCTTCCTTCCTTCTTTCCTTCCTTCCTTCCTTCCACCCTTCCTTCCTTCCTTCCTTCCACCCTTCCACCCTTCCACCCTTCCTTCCTTCCATCCATCCACCCTTCCACCCTTCCACCCTTCCTTCCTTCCATCCAAACTTCCTTCCTTCCTTCCTTCCTTCCTTCCTTCCATCCATCCTTCCTTCCATCCATCCATCCTTCCATCCATCCTTCCATCCATCCATCCTTCCATCCATCCTTCCTTCCATCCATCCATCCTTCCATCCATCCACCCTTCCTTCCATCCATCCATCCACCCACCCAACCCTGCCGCACCCAACCCATCAGCCCCACTCGTCTCCGCACCCAAGAGATGTTCCCAGTTCCCACAAGACCCAAAGGACCAGGACAGGCCTTGTCCAAACTCCTGCCACCACCCCAAAACCAGCACTCGAAGGGGACACAGCAATGGTCCACAGCCCCCCTCACCTGTGACGGCGTCGGTGGAGATGGGGCCCACACGTTTCCGGCCCCACACCCCGTACAGGTTGAACTTGTAGCGCCGGGACGGTGACAGCCCAGGCACGGTCACCCTGCGCGAACCACCCTCCACGGGCAGCACCTGGGGCTGCCCTTGGGCATCCCTGTACTGCACCGTGAAGGAGTCAAAGGTGCCCTCGGGGACGCTCCACTCCAGCTCCACGGACTCGGGGGTGACATGAGGGGCCGTCAGCTCGCCCAGGCGGGGCTGGGACAGCGGCTTCTCCTTTTGTGGAGCTGGGGCTGCAACAGAGAGGACACAATGCAGAGCATCAACATCAACCCACCCATTCGCTCAACAACCAACCAACCATTCCTCTAACCACCCATCCGTCAATCCGTGTCACCATCCCTCCCTCCTCCATCCCTCTTTCCAATTGTGTCTCTCTCCATCCATCCATCCACGTGTCCGTTCAACCAACCAATAAACTAGCCATCCATCAATATCCCCCAATCCCTTCAAACTTCCATGCTCCCATCCACCCCTCCATCCACCCGACCTTCTGCTGATTAATCCTTCCATCCACCCGACCTTCCATCCGTCCATCTGCCCATCCAACCTTCCATCCGCCCATCCAACCTTCTTTCTATCCATCCACCTGTCCATCCATCCACCCTTTCATCCATCCATCCATCCATCCATCCATCCATCCATCCATCCATCCATCCATCAAACCCTCTTCCATCCTTCTTCAACCTTCAACCTCTCCCTCCATCCCTCCAACTTTGCCTGCTCCATCCAACCCCCAGTCAGCGCCCCAGAGATGTTCCCATTTTCCACCAGGCCCAAGGGACCGGGCCGGGCCCGGTCCCTGCTCCCGCCACACTCCAAACGCAGTGCCCAAAGGGGACATGGACCAACCCAGCACACGTCCTCACCTGTAATGGTGTCAAGCAAGATGGGACCCAGCCGTTTCTGCCCCAACACCCCGTACAGGTAGAAATTGTAGCGGTGGGACGGTGACAGCCCAGGCACGGTCACCGTGTGGGACTCTCCATCCACGAGCAGCGACTCGGGCTGCCCTTGGGCATCCCTGTACTGCACCGAGAAGGAGTCAAAGGTGCCCTCGGGGACGCTCCACTCCAGCTGGATGGAATCAGAGGTGATGTGGGAGGCTGTGAGGTTGCCCAGGCGGGGCTGGGTTGGTGGCTTCTCTTCCGGTGGCACCGGGGCTGCAACGGAGAGAGATGCAGGAGGTAAATATCCTGCCATCCGTCAAAAAGTACTCCTCCCTCCGATTCTCCGTCCTTCTTTCACGCAGTCCCATATCCAACTGTGAATCCGGGCATCCATGAAGCCATCCAATCCCTCCCTCCATCCCTCCACCCTTCCATGCCCCCATCCCCCCGACCCAGTCAGCACCCAAGAGATGTTCCTACTGCCAAAAAGGCGAAACACACCCAGGACGGACCCTGTCCCATCTCCCGCCCCACATCAAACCCAGTTCCGAAAGGGACACAGCAATGGTCCACAGTCCCCCCTCACCTGTGACGGCGTCAGTGGAGATGGGGCCCACACGTTTCCGACCCCACACCCCGTACAGGTTGAACTTGTAGCGCCGGGACGGTGACAGCCCAGGCACGGTCACCCTGCGCGAACCACCCTCCACGGGCAGCACCTGGGGCTGCCCTTGGCCATCCTTGTACTGCACCGTGAAGGAGTCAAAGGTGCCCTCGGGGACGCTCCACTCCAGCTCCACCGACTCGGGGGTCACCTGGGAGGCCGTCAGCTCGCCCAGGATCGGCTGCGATGGTGGTTCCTCCTCTGGCTCGGCTGCAGCTGACACAGAGAGAGGACACAATGCAGGGCAGGAACATCCATCCATCCATCCACCCATCCATCCATCCATCCCTCCATCCATCCGTCCATCCATCCCTCCATCCATCCAATTCTTCATGCACCACATTCATACTCGAGTCCTGAATAAAACCAAACATCCAGCCACCCACATCTCCACCCATCCATGCAGTCATCTATGCACTGCTCCATACATACATCCCTGTCTCCATCTGACTATCCACGTCTCCATCCATCCATCCATCCACCAACCCACCCACGTCTGTCTCCATCCATCCATCCATCCATCCATGGATGTCTCCATCCATCCGTCCATCCATCCCTCCCTCCCTCCCTCCAATCTCGCATGCTCCCATTCCTCCAATACAGTCAGCACCCAAGAGATCTTCCCAGTTCCCACCATACCCAGGCACCAAAGGGGACACAGCAATGGACCACAGCCCCCCTCACCTGTGACAGCGTCGGTGGAGATGGGGCCCACACGTTTCCGACCCCACACCCCGTACAGGTTGAACTTGTAGCGCCGGGACGGTGACAGCCCAGGCACGGTCACCCTGCGAGAACCACCCTCCACGGGCAGCACCTGGGGCTGCCCTTGGCCATCCTTGTACTGCACCGTGAAGGAGTCAAAGGTGCCCTCGCGGACGCTCCACTCCAGCTCCACGGACTCGGGGGTCACCTGGGAGGCCGTCAGCTCGCCCAGGATCGGCTGCGATGGTGGTTCCTCCTCTGGCTCGGCCGCAGCTGACACAGAGAGAGGACACAATGCAGGGCATGAACATCAATCCATCCATCCATCCCTCCATCCATCCCTCCATCCATCCACTTCTTCATGCACCACATTCATCCTCGAGTCCTTGAATCAACCCAAACATCCATTCATCTACCCATCCAGCCACCCACATCTCCACCCATCCATGCAGGCATCTAGGCATTGCTCCATACATACATCCCTGTCTCCATCCGTCTACCCACATCTCCATCCATCCACCCACCCACATCTGTCTCCATACATCCATCCATCCGTCCATCCATGGATGTCTCCATCCATCCACGTCTCCATCCATTCAACCAATGAACCAAGGAGCTGCCCAGCCAATTATCCAATGCTACATACGTTCATCCACCCAGACATCCGTCCATCCGTCGATCCATCAGTCTAGTCTTCCACCCATTCAATTGAAGCAGGGCATAAACATCCCATGTGTCCATCCATCCATCTGTCTCTCCATCTTTCCATCCATCCAATCTCCTGAGTCCATGCACCACTCCTGGAGTCCACACCTCCATTCAACCATCCAATCAATCAGAAGCTCCTTTAGGCCTTCAGTCAAGTCGTCCAACCACTTTTCTCACCATCCATTCACCCAGCCGTGTGTCCACACCATCATGCAAGCACACACCCAGTCCAGAACCACGCACAGTCATCCATCCATCCATCCATCCATCCATCCATCCATCAGCCAGCCATCCATCCATCCATCCATCCATCCATCAGCCATCCATCCCTCCCTCCCTCCAATCCTGAATGCTCCCATTCCTCCAACACAGTCAGCACCCAAGAGATCTTCCCAGTTCCCACCATACCCAGGCACCAAAGGGGACACAGCAATGGTCCACAGCCCCCCTCACCTGTGACGGCGTCGGTGGAGATGGGGCCCACACGTTTCCGACCCCACACCCCGTACAGGTTGAACTTGTAGCGCCGGGACGGTGACAGCCCAGGCACGGTCACCCTACGAGAACCACCCTCCACGGGCAGCACCTGGGGCTGCCCTTGGCCATCCTTGTACTGCACCGTGAAGGAGTCAAAGGTGCCCTCGCGGACGCTCCACTCCAGCTCCACGGACTCGGGGGTCACCTGGGAGGCCGTCAGCTCGCCCAGGATCGGCTGCGATGGTGGTTCCTCCTCTGGCTCGGCCGCAGCTGACACAGAGAGAGGACACAATGCAGGGCATGAACATCAATCCATCCATCCATCCCTCCATCCATCCCTCCATCCATCCACTTCTTCATGCACCACATTCATCCTCGAGTCCTTGAATCAACCCAAACATCCATTCATCTACCCATCCAGCCACCCACATCTCCACCCATCCATGCAGGCATCTAGGCATTGCTCCATACATACATCCCTGTCTCCATCCGTCTACCCACATCTCCATCCATCCACCCACCCACATCTGTCTCCATACATCCATCCATCCGTCCATCCATGGATGTCTCCATCCATCCACGTCTCCATCCATTCAACCAATGAACCAAGGAGCTGCCCAGCCAATTATCCAATGCTACATACGTTCATCCACCCAGACATCCGTCCATCCGTCGATCCATCAGTCTAGTCTTCCACCCATTCAATTGAAGCAGGGCATAAACATCCCATGTGTCCATCCATCCATCTGTCTCTCCATCTTTCCATCCATCCAATCTCCTGAGTCTCCATGCACCACTCCTGGAGTCCACACCTCCATTCAACCATCCAATCAATCAGAAGCTCCTTTAGGCCTTCAGTCAAGTCGTCCAACCACTTTTCTCACCATCCATTCACCCAGCCGTGTGTCCACACCATCATGCAAGCACACACCCAGTCCAGAACCACGCACAGTCATCCATCCATCCATCCATCCATCCATCCATCCATCAGCCATCCATCCATCCATCCATCCATCCATCCATCCATCCATCCATCCCTCCCTCCCTCCAATCCTGAATGCTCCCATTCCTCCAACACAGTCAGCACCCAAGAGATCTTCCCAGTTCCCACCATACCCAGGCACCAAAGGGGACACAGCAATGGTCCACAGCCCCCCTCACCTGTGACGGCGTCGGTGGAGATGGGGCCCACACGTTTCCGACCCCACACCCCGTACAGGTTGAACTTGTAGCGCCGGGACGGTGACAGCCCAGGCACGGTCACCCTGCGCGAACCACCCTCCACGGGCAGCACCTGGGGCTGCCCTTGGCCATCCTTGTACTGCACCGTGAAGGAGTCAAAGGTGCCCTCTGGGACGCTCCACTCCAGCTCCACCGACTCGGGGGTCACCTGGGAGGCCGTCAGCTCGCCCAGGATCGGCTGCGATGGTGGTTCCTCCTCTGGCTCGGCTGCAGCTGACGCAGAGTCGGCACAATGCAGGGCATGAACCATCCATCCCTCCATCCCTCCCTCCATCCATCCTTCCCACCGTCTCAGTCTTGCACCCATGAAAACATAGCAGGGCACAAGCATCCCTTCCGTCCCTCCACAAATCCACCCATCCGTCAGTCTCTCTCTCTCCTTCCATCCATCAAATCACTCATCTCTCCATGCACCCCTTTACATCCCACAGTCCTGGATCCACACCTGTATTCCAACATCCAACCACCAAGAAACTCTTTACCCCTCCAATCAAGACAACCAACAAATCATCTCACCATCCAGCCACACAGCCCATTGTCCACACCATCATCCATGCACACATCTAGTGCATGAACCACACACAATCATACAACCATCCATCCACCCATCCGTCCATCCATCCCTCCATCCATCCATCCAATTTTTCATGCACCACATTCATCCTCGAGTCCTTGAATCAACCCAAACATCCATTCATCTACCCATCCAGCCATCCACATCTCCACCCATCCATGCAGGCTTCTAGGCATTGCTCCATACATACATCCCTGTCTCCATCCGTCTATCCACATCTCCATCCATCCACCCACCCACATCTGTCTCCATCCCTCCCTCCCTCCAGTCTCGCATGATCCCATTTCTCCAACACAGCCAGCACCCAAGACATGTTCCCAGTTCCCACCATACCCAGGCACCAAAGGGGACACAGCAATGGTCCACAGTCCCCCTCACCTGTGACGGCGTCGGTGGAGATGGGGCCCACACGTTTCCGACCCCACACCCCGTACAGGTTGAACTTGTAGCGCCGGGACGGTGACAGCCCAGGCACGGTCACCCTGCGCAAACCACCCTCCACGGGCAGCAACTGGGGCTGCCCTTGGCCATCCTTGTACTGCACCGTGAAGGAGTCAAAGGTGCCCTCTGGGACGCTCCACTCCAGCTCCACCGACTCGGGGGTCACCTGGGAGGCCGTCAGCTCGCCCAGGATCGGCTGCGATGGTGGTTCCTCCTCTGGCTCGGCCGCAGCTGACACAGAGAGGGCACAATGCAGGGCATGAACATCCATCCATCCATCCATCCATCCATCCATCCATCCATCTGATCATCCACTCAGCAACCAGTACAACCAACCATCCCAACACACAACCATCTTTCTGGATCTTTCTCCATGCACACTCATAGGCCTCCATCCCTCCTATCACCCATTTTCATGGACATCCTTCCACCCGTCAGGACGGGAACTCAGCCAGTGACCATTAACTGTGCCCGTTCTTACCTCACCACTCTCTCCACTTATCCCTCGGCTTCTTATCCATCCATTCATCCCTCCACCAATCCCTCCACCCTGCCATGTGACCCTCTCTCCATCCATTCACCTTCCCATAAGTTTCCTCGATATCTGGCCAAGAATCCATTCATCCATCCATCTCTCCACCCACCCATGTCTGTCTCCATCCATCCATCCATCCATCCATCCATCCATCCATCCATCCATCCATCCATCCTCCCACCCACCCAACGCTGTCTCCATCCATCCACATCTCCATCCATTCAACCAATAATACCAAGGAGCTGCCCATGCATTTATCCAATGCTACATAGGTTGATCCACCCATCCATCCATCAACCCATCCATCCATCCACCCATCCACCCATCCATCCATCCGTCCATCCCTCCGTCCATCCATCCAAACAAGCAACCAAGGAGCCATTTATCCATTTATCATATACCCATACGTTACTCCATCCACCCAGGCACCCATCCATCCTCTCACCCCTCCATTCAACCATCCAAAAATGGCCCTGACCAAGCTCCTGCCACATCCCAGACCCATGCTCCCATCTGTGACCACAGCCCCCCTCACCTGTGACGGCGTCGGTGGAGATGGGGCCCACACGTTTCCGACCCCACACCCCGTACAGGTTGAACTTGTAGCGCCGGGACGGTGACAGCCCAGGCACGGTCACCCTGCGCGAACCACCCTCCACGGGCAGCACCTGGGGCTGCCCTTGGCCATCCTTGTACTGCACCGTGAAGGAGTCAAAGGTGCCCTCGCGGACGCTCCACTCCAGCTCCACGGACTCGGGGGTCACCTGGGAGGCCGTCAGCTCGCCCAGGATCGGCTGCGATGGTGGTTCCTCCTTTGGCGGGGACGGGGCTGCAACAGGGAGGGCACAATGCAGGGCACTCTGGGGACAGACCACCATCCACCCATCCATCCGCCCATCTAATCACCCACCCATCCCACAACTCACCCAACCAGACACGCTTCCATCCATTCCCCCTTCCTCCAGCCCCTTGCCCACCCATACGCTCATCCAGCCAACTGCCCCTTTGCCCGGCAGTTCAGGCTCCCAGCCTGACAGAAAGCTGCCCTTCCAGCCATCCAACCATCCACGTGTCTTCCCACCCACCCAGGTCTCCTTCCATCCCATCACCCACCCTCTTTCAATGACTCTTCCCCTTCACATCAGTTCATGGAGCCATGAACCCAACTATCCAAGCAGGCAACCAGCCCTCCCTTCATTCAGCAAACAGTCTGGTTATCCCTCTGACCACCCACGCTTCCACCCACACGTGTCTCCCTCCATTCACCTGCCCAGCCATCAGTCAGTCCAACCAATCAGTTTTCCAGCCAACCAACCAATCAACCAACCATCCATCCCTCCCTCCCCTCTATCCATCCATCCATCCATCCACCCACTCACCCATCCAATCCCAAGCATCCATCCACCTACCCACCGTCCAACCAACCACCTCTACACTCCTCCACTCACCCACCCTTCCACACAAACAGCCCTCCAACCCTCTGACCTTGCATGCACCCGTGCCACCCCCCAAATCAAGGGTCAGATGCTCCCCCCATATCCCTCAAGGTCACAGGACCTGCCAAGGCTCCCCCACGCTCCAAACCCAGCGCCCAAAGGGGACAGGGATGGGACCTGCAGATGCCCTCACCTGTGACGGCGTCGGTGGAGATGGGGCCCACACGTTTTCGGCCCCACACCCCGTACAGGTTGAACTTGTAGCGCCGGGACGGTGACAGCCCAGGCACGGTCACCCTGCGCGAACCACCCTCCACGGGCAGCACCTGGGGCTGCCCTTGGCCATCCTTGTACTGCACCGTGAAGGAGTCAAAGGTGCCCTCGGGGACGCTCCACTCCAGCTCCACGGACACGGGGGTCACCTGGGAGGCCGTCAGCTCGCCCAGGATCGGCTGCGATGGTGGTTCCTCCTCTGGCTCGGCCGCAGCTGACACAGAGAGGACACAATGCAGGGCATAAACATCCATCCATCCATCCATCCCTCCACCCATCCATCCCTCCATCCATCCATTTCTTCATGCACCACAATCATCCTCGACTCCTTGAATCGAACCAATCATCCATTCATCTACCCATCCAGCCATCCACATCTCCACCCATCCATGCAGGCATCTATGCATTGCTCCATACATACATCCCTGTCTCCATCCGACTACCCACATCTCCATCCATCCATCCACCCACCCATGTCTGTCTCCATCCCTCCCTCCCTCCAATCCTGAATGCTCCCATTCCTCCAACACAGTCAGCACCCAAGAGATCTTCCCCGTTCCCACCATACCCAGGCACCAAAGGGGACACAGCAATGGTCCACAGCCCCCCTCACCTGTGACGGCGTCGGTGGAGATGGGGCCCACACGTTTCCGACCCCACACCCCGTACAGGTTGAACTTGTAGCGCCGGGACGGTGACAGCCCAGGCACGGTCACCCTGCGCGAACCACCCTCCACGGGCAGCACCTGGGGCTGCCCTTGGCCATCCTTGTACTGCACCGTGAAGGAGTCAAAGGTGCCCTCGCGGATGCTCCACTCCAGCTCCACGGACTCGGGGGACACCTGGGAGGCCGTCAGCTCGCCCAGGATCGGCTGCGATGGTGGTTCCTCCTCTGGCTCGGCCGCAGCTGACACAGAGAGGACACAATGCAGGGCAGGAACATCCATCCATCCATCCATCCATCCCTCCATCCATCCACTTCTTCATGCACCACATTCATCCTCGAGTCCTTGAATCAACCCAAACATCCATTCATCTACCCATCCAGCCACCCACATCTCCACCCATCCATGCAGGCATCTAGGCATTGCTCCATACATACATCCCTGTCTCCATCCGTCTACCCACATCTCCATCCATCCACCAACCCACATCTGTCTCCATACATCCATCCATCCGTCCATCCATGGATGTCTCCATCCATCCAAGTCTCCATCCATTCAACCAATGAACCAAGGAGCTGCCCAGCCAATTATCCAATGCTACATACGTTCATCCACCCAGACATCCGTCCATCCGTCGATCCATCAGTCTAGTCTTCCACCCATTCAATTGAAGCAGGGCATAAACATCCCATGTGTCCATCCATCCATCTGTCTCTCCATCTTTCCATCCATCCAATCTCCTGAGTCCATGCACCAGTCCTGGAGTCCACACCTCCATTCAACCATCCAATCAATCAGAAGCTCCTTTATGCCTTCAGTCAAGTCGTCCAACCACTTTTCTCACCATCCATTCACCCAGCCGTGTGTCCACACCATCATCCAAGCACACACCCAGTCCAGAACCACGTACAGTCATCCATCCATCCATCCATCCATCCATCCATCCCTCCCTCCCTCCCTCCCTCCCTCCAATCTCGCATGCTCCCATTCCTCCAATACAGTCAGCACCCAAGAGATCTTCCCAGTTCCCACCATACCCAGGCACCAAAGGGGACACAGCAATGGTCCACAGCCCCCCTCACCTGTGACGGCGTCGGTGGAGATGGGGCCCACACGTTTCCGACCCCACACCCCGTACAGGTTGAACTTGTAGCGCCGGGACGGTGACAGCCCAGGCACGGTCACCCTGCGCGAACCACCCTCCACGGGCAGCACCTGGGGCTGCCCTTGGCCATCCCTGTACTGCACCGTGAAGGAGTCAAAGGTGCCCTCGCGGACGCTCCACTCCAGCTCCACGGACTCGGGGGTCACCTGGGAGGCCGTCAGCTCGCCCAGGATGGGCTGCGATGGTGGTTCCTCCTCTGGCTCGGCCGCAGCTGACACAGAGAGAGGACACAATGCAGGGCAGGAACATCAATCCATCCATCCCTCCTTCCATCCATCCATCCATCCATCCCTCCATCCATCCCTCCATCCATCCAATTCTTCATGCACCACATTCATACTCGAGTCCTGAATCAAACCAAACATCCAGCCACCCACATCTCCACCCATCCATGCAGTCATCTATGCACTGCTCCATACATACATCCCTGTCTCCATCTGACTATCCACATCTCCATCCATCCATCCATCCATCCATCCACCAACCCACCCACGTCTGTCTCCATCCATCCATCCATGGATGTCTCCATCCATCCGTCCATCCATCCCTCCCTCCCTCCCTCCAATCTCGCATGCTCCCATTCCTCCAATACAGTCAGCACCCAAGACTTGTTCCCAGTTCCCACCATACCCAGCGTCACAAGGGGACACAGCAATGGTCCACAGCCCCCCTCACCTGTGACGGCCTCGGTGGAGATGGGGCCCACACGTTTCCGACCCCACACCCCGTACAGGTTGAACTTGTAGCGCCGGGACGGTGACAGCCCAGGCACGGTCACCCTGCGCGAACCACCCTCCACGGGCAGCACCTGGGGCTGCCCTTGGCCATCCCTGTACTGCACCGTGAAGGAGTCAAAGGAGCCCTCGGGGACGCTCCACTCCAGCTCCACGGACTCGGGGGTCACCTGGGAGGCCGTCAGCTCGCCCAGGATCGGCTGCGATGGTGGTTCCTCCTCTGGCTCGGCCGCAGCTGACACACAGAGAGTACACAATGCAGGGCATGAACATCCGTCCATCCGTCCACACGTCCATCCATCCGTCCATCCATCCGTCCATCCATCACTCCCTCCATCCATCCATCCCTCCATCCATCCGTCCACTTCTTCATGCACCACATTCATCCTCAACTCCTTGAATCGAACCAATCATCCATTCATCTACCCATCCAGCCATCCACATCTCCACCCATCCATGCAGGCATCTATGCATTGCTCCATACATACATCCCTGTCTCCATCCATCTATCCACATCTCCATCCATCCACCCACCCACCCACGTCTCTCTCCATCCATCCCTCCTTCCAATCTCACATGATCCCATTCCTCCAACACAGCCAGCACCCAAGACATGTTCCCAGTTCCCACCATACCCAGGCACCAAAGGGGACACAGCAATGGTCCACAGTCCCCCTCACCTGTGACGGCGTCGGTGGAGATGGGGCCCACACGTTTCTGACCCCACACCCCGTACAGGTTGAACTTGTAGCGCCGGGACGGTGACAGCCCAGGCACGGTCACCCTGCGCAAACCACCCTCCACGGGCAGCACCTGGGGCTGCCCTTGGCCATCCTTGTACTGCACCGTGAAGGAGTCAAAGGTGCCCTCGCGGACGCTCCACTCCAGCTCCACGGACTCGGGGGTCACCTGGGAGGCCGTCAGCTCGCCCAGGATCGGCTGCGATGGTGGTTCCTCCTCTGGCTCGGCCGCAGCTGACACAGAGATGGCACAATTGAGGGCATGAACATCCATCCCTCCATCCATCCCTCCATCCATCCACCCTCCCACCCACGCAACGCTGTCTCCATTCATCCACATCTCCATCCATTCAACCAATAAACCAAGGAGCTGCAGCCATTTATCCACTGCTACATAGGTTCATCCGTCCATCCATCCATCAACCCATCCATCCCTCCACCCATCCACCCATCCACCCATCCACCCATCCAAACAAGCAACCAAGGAGCCATTTATCCATTTATCATATACCCATACGTTACTCCATCCACCCAGGCACCCATCCATCCTCTCACCCCTCCATTCAACCATCCAAAAATGGCCCTGACCAAGCTCCTGCCACATCCCCAACCCATGCTCCCAACTGTGACCACAGCCCCCCTCACCTGTGACGGCGTCGGTGGAGATGGGGCCCACACGTTTCCGACCCCACACCCCGTACAGGTTGAACTTGTAGCGCCGGGACGGTGACAGCCCAGGCACGGTCACCCTGCGCGAACCACCCTCCACGGGCAGCACCTGGGGCTGCCCTTGGGCATCCCTGTACTGCACCGTGAAGGAGTCAAAGGAGCCCTCGGGGACGCTCCACTCCAGCTCCACGGACTCGGGGGTCACCTGGGAGGCCGTCAGCTCGCCCAGGATCGGCTGCGATGGTGGTTCCTCCTCTGGCTCGGCCGCAGCTGACACACAGAGAGTACACAATGCAGGGCATGAACATCCGTCCATCCGTCCACATGTCCATCCATCCGTCCATCCATCACTCCCTCCATCCATCCATCCCTCCATCCATCCCTCCATCCATCCGTCCACTTCTTCATGCACCACATTCATCCTCAACTCCTTGAATCGAACCAATCATCCATTCATCTACCCATCCAGCCATCCACATCTCCACCCATCCATGCAGGCATCTAGGCATTGCTCCATACATACATCCCTGTCTCCATCCGTCTACCCACATCTCCATCCATCCACCCACCCACCCACGTCTCTCTCCATCCATCCCTCCCTCCAATCTCACATGATCCCATTCCTCCAACACAGCCAGCACCCAAGACATGTTCCCAGTTCCCACCATACCCAGGCACCAAAGGGGACACAGCAATGGTCCACAGCCCCCCTCACCTGTGACGGCGTCGGTGGAGATGGGGCCCACACGTTTCTGACCCCACACCCCGTACAGGTTGAACTTGTAGCGCCGGGACGGTGACAGCCCAGGCACGGTCACCCTGCGAGAACCACCCTCCACGGGCAGCACCTGGGGCTGCCCTTGGCCATCCTTGTACTGCACCGTGAAGGAGTCAAAGGTGCCCTCGGGGACGCTCCACTCCAGCTCCACGGACTCGGGGGTCACCTGGGAGGCCGTCAGCTCGCCCAGGATCGGCTGCGGTGGTGGTTCCTCCTTTGGCGGGGACGGGGCTGCAACAGGGAGGGCACAATGCAGGGCATGAACATCCATCCATCCATCCATCCATCCATCCATCCATCCATCCATCCATTCACCCACCCACCCACCCACCCACCCATCAGTCCGGCTTCTTGCATCTCTCTCTCTATCCTGCCATCCATCAGATCACCCATCTCTCCAGGGACCCTTCACCATCCAGCACTCCTGGAATCCACACCTCCATTTAATCCGCCACCCAACCAGATGATCCTTTATCCCTCCAAACAACCAAAAATCACACCAACCATCACAACATCCACCTGTCCAACCACCCACCCATCCATTCGTCCTTTCAACCACATGCCCACACAACCTCCACTGACTTAATCACATCAAAAACCAGACTCACATGCAGCCAACTTCTCATCCATTCAGCCACGTACCCATCAAGGAAACCAATCAACCAAGGAGCCATCCACCCATTCGATGTTCATCCCACTCCCCCGATATGATTCCGTCCTTCAGTCCATCCATCCCTTTCCCACACACACGATCATCCAACTATTACCCCAGCTATTCATGTCTCCATCCACCCACCCATCCATCAATACAGTCATCCATCCAAAAATGGCCCTGACCAAGCTCCTGCCACATCCCAAACCCATGGTCTGCACACTGACCACAGCCCCCCTCACCTGTGACGGCGTCGGTGGAGATGGGGCCCACACGTTTCCGACCCCACACCCCGTACAGGTTGAACTTGTAGCGCCGGGACGGTGACAGCCCAGGCACGGTCACCCTGCGCGAACCACCCTCCACGGGCAGCACCTGGGGCTGCCCTTGGCCATCCTTGTACTGCACCGTGAAGGAGTCAAAGGTGCCCTCGGGGACGCTCCACTCCAGCTCCACGGACTCGGGGGTCACCCGGGAGGCCGTCAGCTCGCCCAGGATGGGCTGCGATGGTGGTTCCTCCTCTGGCTCGGCCGCAGCTGACACAGAGAGAAGACACAATGCAGGGCATGAACATCCATTCATCCATCCATCCATCCATCCACCCACCCATCCATCCACTTCTTCATGCACCACATTCATCCTCGAGTCCTTGAATCAACCCAAACATCCATTCATCTACCCATCCAGCCACCCACATCTCCACCCATCCATGCAGGCATCTAGGCATTGCTCCATACATACATCCCTGTCTCCATCCGTCTACCCACATCTCCATCCATCCACCCACCCACCCACCTCTCTCTCCATCCATCCCTCCATCCATCCATCCATCCATGGATGTCTCCATCCATCCATCCATCCATCTCGTCTTCCACCCATTCAATTGAAACAGGGCATAAACATCCCATGTGTCCATCCATCCATCTGTCTCTCCCTCCTTCCATCCATCCAATCTCCGGTGTCTCCATGCACCACTCCTGGAGTCCACACCTCCATTCAACCATCCCACCAACCAGACGCTCCTTTATCCCTTCAATAACGTCATCCAACCGAGTTTCTCACAATCCATTCACCCAGACGTGTTCACATGATCACGCAATCTCACATCCAGTCCATAACCACGCACAGTCACCCATCCATCATCCATCCATCATCCATCATCCCTCCATCCCTCCCTCCCTCACTCACTCCATCAATCCATCCATCCATCCCTCCCTCCATCTGATCATCCACTCAGTAACCAGTACAACCAACCATCCCAACACACAACCATCTTTCTGGATCTTTCTCCATGCACACTCATAGGCCTCCATCCCTCCTACCACCCATTTTCATGGACATCCTTCCACCCGTCAGGACGGGAACTCAGTTAGTGACCATTAACTGTGCCCGTTCTTACCCCACCACTCTCTCCACTTATCCCTCACCTTCTTATCCATCCATTCACCCCTCCACCAATCCCTCCACCCTGCCATGTGACCCTCTCTCCATCCATTCACCTTCCCATAAGTTTCCTCGACATCTGGCCAAAAATCCAATCATCCATCCATCTCTCCACCCACCCACGTCTGTCTCCATCCATCCTTCCATCCATCCATCCTTCCATCCATCCGTCCGTCCATCCATCCGTCCGTCCATCCATCCGTCCGTCCATCCATCCGTCCGTCCATCCATCCAAACAAGCAACCAAGGAGCCATTTATCCATTTATCATATACCCATACGTTACTCCATCCACCCAGGCACCCATCCATCCTCTCACCCCTCCATTCAACCATCCAAAAATGGCCCTGACCAAGCTCCTGCCACATCCCAAACCCATGCTCCCAACGGTGACCACAGTCCCCCTCACCTGTGATGGCGTCAGTGGAGATGGGACCCACACGTTTCCGACCCCACACCCCGTACAGGTTGAACTTGTAGCGCCGGGACGGTGACAGCCCAGGCACGGTCACCCTGCGCGAACCACCCTCCACGGGCAGCACCTGGGGCTGCCCTTGGCCATCCTTGTACTGCACCGTGAAGGAGTCAAAGGTGCCCTCGGGGACGCTCCACTCCAGCTCCACCGACTCGGGGGTCACCTGGGAGGCCGTCAGCTCGCCCAGGATCGGCTGCGATGGTGGTTCCTCCTCTGGCTCGGCCGCAGCTGACACAGAGAGAGGACACAATTGAGGGCATGAACATCCATCCATCCATCCATCCATCCATCCATCCATCCATCCATCCATCACTCCCTCCATCCATACGTCCACTTCTTCATGCACCACATTCATCCTCAACTCCTTGAATCGAACCAATCATCCATTCATCTACCCATCCAGCCACCCACATCTACACCCATCCATGCAGGCATCTAGGCATTGCTCCATACATACATCCCTGTCTCCATCCGACTACCCACATCTCCATCCATCCGCCCGCCCACCCACGTCTCTCTCCATCCATCCCTCCCTCCAATCTCGCATGATCCCATTCCTCCAACACAGCCAGCACCCAAGACATGTTCCCAGTTCCCACCATACCCAGGCACCAAAGGGGACAGGGATGGAGTCCACAGTCCCCCTCACCTGTGACGGCGTCGGTGGAGATGGGGCCCACACGTTTCCGACCCCACACCCCGTACAGGTTGAACTTGTAGCGCCGGGACGGTGACAGCCCAGGCACGGTCACCCTGCGCGAACCACCCTCCACGGGCAGCACCTGGGGCTGCCCTTGGCCATCCTTGTACTGCACCATGAAGGAGTCAAAGGTGCCCTCGGGGACGCTCCACTCCAGCTCCACAGACTCGGGGGTCACCTGGGAGGCCGTCAGCTCGCCCAGGATCGGCTGCGATGGTGGTTCCTCCTCTGGCTCGGCCGCAGCTGACACAGGGAGGGCACAATGCAGGGCATGAACATCCATCCATCCATCCATCCATCCATCCATCCATCCATCCCTCCATCCATCCACTTCTTCATGCAACACATTCATCCTCGAGTCCTTGAATCGAACCAATCATCCATTCATCTACCCATCCAGCCATCCACATCTCCACCCATCCATGCAGGCATCTAGGCATTGCTCCATACATACATCCCTGTCTCCATCCGTCTACCCACATCTCCATCCATCCACCCATCCACCCACGTCTGTCTCCATCCATCCGTCCATCCATCCTTCCATCCATGGATGTCTCCATCCATCCATCCATCCATCCATCCATCCATCCATCCATCCATCCATCTCGTCTTCCACACATTTTATTAAAGCAGGCCATAAACATCCCATGTGTCCATCCATCCATCTGTCTCTCCCTCCTTCCATCCATCCAATCTCCGGTGTCTCCATGCACCACTCCTGGAGTCCACACCTCCATTCAACCATCCCACCAACCAGACGCTCCTTTATCCCTTCAATCACGTCATCCAACTGAGTTTCTCACCATCCATTCACCCAGACGTGTTCACATGATCACGCAATCTCACATCCAGTCCATAACCACGCACAGTCATCCATCCATCATCCATCATCCATCCATCATCCCTCCATCCCTCCCTCCCTCCAGTCTCGCATGATCCCATTTCTCCAACACAGTCAGCACCCAAACATGTTTCCAGTTCCCACCATACCCAGGCACCAAAGGGGACACAGCAATGGTCCACAGCCCCCCTCACCTGTGACGGCGTCGGTGGAGATGGGGCCCACACGTTTCCGACCCCACACCCCGTACAGGTTGAACTTGTAGCGCCGGGACGGTGACAGCCCAGGCACGGTCACCCTGCGCGAACCACCCTCCACGGGCAGCACCTGGGGCTGCCCTTGGCCATCCTTGTACTGCACCGTGAAGGAGTCAAAGGTGCCCTCGCGGACGCTCCACTCCAGCTCCACCGACTCGGGGGTCACCTGGGAGGCCGTCAGCTCACCCAGGATCGGCTGCGATGGTGGTTCCTCCTCTGGCTCGGCCGCAGCTGACACAGAGAGGGCACAATGCAGGGCAGGAACATCCATCCATCCCTCCATCCATCCATCCATCCATCCATCCATTTCTTCATGCACCACAATCATCCTCGAGTTCTTGAATTGAACCAATCATCCATTCATCTACCCATCCAGCCACCCACATCTCCACCCATCCATGCAGGCATCTAGGCATTGCTCCATACATACATCCCTGTCTCCATCCGTCTATCCACATCTCCATCCATCCACCCACCCACCCATGTCTCTCTCCATCCATCCGTCCATCCATCCATCCATCCATGGATGTCTCCATCCATCCATCCGTCTCGTCTTCCACACATTTTATTAAAGCAGGCCTTAAACATCCCATGTGTCCATCCATCCATCTGTCTCTCCCTCCTTCCATCCATCCAATCTCCAGTGTCTCCATGCACCACTCCTGGAGTCCACACCTCCATTCAACCATCCCACCAACCAGACGCTCCTTTATCCCTTCAATCACGTCATCCAACCGAGTTTCTCACCATCCATTCACCCAGACGTGTTCACATGATCACGCAATCTCACATCCAGTCCATAACCACGCACAGTCACCCATCCATCATCCATCCATCATCCATCATCCCTCCATCCCTCCCTCCCTCCCTCCCTCCAGTCTCGCATGATCCCATTTCTCCAACACAGTCAGCACCCAAACATGTTCCCAGTTCCCACCATACCCAGCGCCCAAAGGGGACACAGCAATGGTCCACAGCCCCCCTCACCTGTGACGGCGTCGGTGGAGATGGGGCCCACACGTTTCCGACCCCACACCCCGTACAGGTTGAACTTGTAGCGCCGGGACGGTGACAGCCCAGGCACGGTCACCCTGCGCGAACCACCCTCCACGGGCAGCACCTGGGGCTGCCCTTGGCCATCCTTGTACTGCACCGTGAAGGAGTCAAAGGTGCCCTCGGGGACGCTCCACTCCAGCTCCACAGACTCGGGGGTCACCCGGGAGGCCGTCAGCTCGCCCAGGGTCGGCTGCGATGGTGGTTCCTCCTTTGGCGGGGACGGGGCTGCAACAGGGAGGGCACAATGCAGGGCACTCTGGGGACAGACCACCATCCACCCATCCATCCGCCCATCTAATCACCCACCCATCCCACAACTCACCCAACCAGACACGCTTCCATCCATTCCCCCTTCCTCCAGCCCCTTGCCCACCCATACGCTCATCCAGCCAACTGCCCCTTTGCCCGGCAGTTCAGGCTCCCAGCCTGACAAAAAGCTGCCCTTCCAGCCATCCAACCATCCACGTGTCTTCCCACCCACCCAGGTCTCCTTCCATCCCATCACCCACCCTCTTTCAATGACTCTTCCCCTTCACATCAGTTCATGGAGCCATGAACCCAACTATCCAAGCAGGCAACCAGCCCTCCCTTCATTCAGCAAACAGTCTGGTTATCCCTCTGACCACCCACGCTTCCACCCACACGTGTCTCCCTCCATTCACCTGCCCAGCCATCAGTCAGTCCAACCAATCAGTTTTCCAGCCAACCAACCAATCAACCAACCATCCATCCCTCCCTCCCCTCTATCCATCCATCCATCCACCCACTCACCCATCCAATCCCAAGCATCCATCCACCTACCCACCGTCCAACCAACCACCTCTACACTCCTCCACTCACCCACCCTTCCATACAAACAGCCCTCCATCACTCTGACCTTGCATGCACCCGTGCCACCCCCCAAATCAAGGGTCAGATGCTCCCCCCATATCCCTCAAGGTCACAGGACCTGCCAAGGCTCCCCCACGCTCCAAACCCAGCGCCCAAAGGGGACAGGGATGGGACCTGCAGATGCCCTCACCTGTGATGGCGTCGGTGGAGATGGGGCCCACACGTTTCCGGCCCCACACCCCGTACAGGTTGAACTTGTAGCGCCGGGACGGTGACAGCCCAGGCACGGTCACCCTGCGCGAACCACCCTCCACGGGCAGCACCTGGGGCTGCCCTTGGCCATCCTTGTACTGCACCGTGAAGGAGTCAAAGGTGCCCTCTGGGACGCTCCACTCCAGCTCCACGGACTCGGGGGTCACCTGGGAGGCCGTCAGCTCGCCCAGGATTGGCTGCGATGGTGGTTCCTCCTCTGGCTCGGCTGCAGCTGACACAGAGAGGACACAATGCAGGGCAGGAACATCCATCCATCCCTCCATCCATCCATCCATCCATCCCTTTCTTCATGCACCACATTCATCCTCGAGTCCTTGAATCAACCCAAACATCCATTCATCTACCCATCCAGCCACCCACATCTCCACCCATCCATGCAGGCATCTAGGCATTGCTCCATACATACATCCCTGTCTCCATCCGTCTACCCACATCTCCATCCATCCACCCACCCACCCACGTCTCTCTCCATCCATCCGTCCATCCATCCTTCCATCCATGGATGTCTCCATCCATCCACCCATCCATCCATCTAGTCTTCCACACATTTTATTAAAGCAGGCCATAAACATCCCATCTGTCCATCCATCCATCTGTCTCTCCCTCCTTCCATCCATCCAATCTCCGGTGTCTCCATGCACCACTCCTGGAGTCCACACCTCCATCCAACCATCCCACCAACCAGACGCTCCTTTATCCCTTCAATCACGTCATCCAACCGAGTTTCTCACCATCCATTCACCCAGACGTGTTCACATGATCACGCAATCTCACATCCAGTCCATAACCACGCACAGTCATCCATCCATCATCCATCATCCATCCATCATCCCTCATCCCTCCATCCCTCCATCCCTCCCTCCAGTCTCGCATGATCCCATTTCTCCAACACAGTTAGCACGCACGACATGTTCCCAGTTCCCACCATACCCAGCGCCCAAAGGGGACACAGCAATGGTCCACAGCCCCCCTCACCTGTGACGGCGTCGGTGGAGATGGGGCCCACACGTTTCCGACCCCACACCCCGTACAGGTTGAACTTGTAGCGCCGGGACGGTGACAGCCCAGGCACGGTCACCCTGCGCGAACCACCCTCCACGGGCAGCACCTGGGGCTGCCCTTGGCCATCCCTGTACTGCACCGTGAAGGAGTCAAAGGTGCCCTCGCGGACGCTCCACTCCAGCTCCACTGACTCGGGGGTCACCTGGGAGGCCGTCAGCTCGCCCAGGATCGGCTGCGGTGGTGGTTCCTCCTTTGGCGGGGACGGGGCTGCAACAGGGAGGGCACAATGCAGGGCATGAACATCCATCCATCCATCCATCCATCCATCCATCCATCCATCCATCCATCCACCCACCCACTCACCCACCCACCCATCAGTCTGGCTTCTTGCATCTCTCTCTCTATCCTGCCATCCATCTGATCACCCATCTCTCCAGGGACCCTTCACCATCCAGCACTCCTGGAATCCACACCTCCATTTAACCCGCCACCCAACCAGATGCTCCTTGATCCCTCCAAACAACCAAAAATCACACCAACCATCACAACATCCACCTGTCCAACCACCCACCCATCCATTCGTCCTTTCAACCACATGCCCACACAACCTCCACTGACTTAATCACATCAAAGACCAGACTCACATGCAGCCAACTTCTCATCCATTCAGCCACGTACCCATCAAGGAAACCAATCAACCAAGGAGCCATCCACCCATTCGATGTTCATCCCACTCCCCCGATATGATTCCGTCCTTCAGTCCATCCATCCCTTTCCCACACACATGATCATCCAACTATTAACCCAGCTATTCATGTCTCCATCCATCCATCCATCCATCCATCCATCCAACCAATCAGACAAGGAGCCACCCATCCATTCATCCAATGATTGATACATTATTCCAAGCAATAACCCTTCCACCCATCCTTCCAACTGTCCGTCTGCCCACCCATCCATCCATCCATCAATCCAGTCAATCACCCAAAAATCACCCTGACCAAGCTCCCACCACTTTACATCCATCCATCTATACTCCTTCCACCCGCCCATCCATCCGTCCATCCATTCAAACCATCAAACAAGGACCCATTTATCAATTCATCGTATGACCCATATGTTACTCCATCCACCCACCCATCCATCAATACAGTCATCCATCCAAAAATGGCCCTGACCAAGCTCCTGCCACATCCCAAACCCATGGTCTGCACAGTGACCACAGTCCCCCCTCACCTGTGACGGCGTCGGTGGAGATGGGGCCCACACGTTTCCGACCCCACACCCCGTACAGGTTGAACTTGTAGCGCCGGGACGGTGACAGCCCAGGCACGGTCACCCTGCGCGAACCACCCTCCACGGGCAGCACCTGGGGCTGCCCTTGGCCATCCTTGTACTGCACCGTGAAGGAGTCAAAGGTGCCCTCGGGGACGCTCCACTCCAGCTCCACCGACTCGGGGGTCACCTGGGAGGCCGTCAGCTCGCCCAGGATCGGCTGCGATGGTGGTTCCTCCTCTGGCTCGGCCGCAGCTGACACAGAGAGGGCACAATGCAGGGCAGGAACATCCATCCATCCCTCCATCCATCCATCCATCCATTTCTTCATGCACCACAATCATCCTCGAGTCCTTGAATCGAACCAATCATCCATTCATCTACCCATCCAGCCATCCACATCTACACCCATCCATGCAGGCATCTAGGCATTGCTCCATACATACATCCCTGTCTCCATCCGTCTACCCACATCTCCATCCATCCACCCACCCACCCACCTCTCTCTCCATCCATCCGTCCATCCATCCATCCATCCATGGATGTCTCCATCCATCCACCCATCCATCCATCTAGTCTTCCACACATTTTATTAAAGCAGGCCATAAACATCCCATGTGTCCATCCATCCATCTGTCTCTCCCTCCTTCCATCCATCCAATCTCCGGTGTCTCCATGCACCACTCCTGGAGTCCACACCTCCATTCAACCATCCCACCAACCAGACGCTCCTTTATCCCTTCAATCACGTCATCCAACCGAGTTTCTCACCATCCATTCACCCAGACGTGTTCACATGATCACACAATCTCACATCCAGTCCATAACCACGCACAGTCATCCATCCATCATCCATCATCCATCCATCATCCATCCATCATCCATCATCCATCATCCATCATCCATCATCCATCCATCATCCCTCCATCCCTCCCTCCAGTCTCGCATGATCCCATTTCTCCAACACAGTCAGCACCCAAACATGTTCCCAGTTCCCACCATACCCAGGCACCAAAGGGGACACAGCAATGGTCCACAGCCCCCCTCACCTGTGACGGCGTCGGTGGAGATGGGGCCCACACGTTTCCGACCCCACACCCCGTACAGGTTGAACTTGTAGCGCCGGGACGGTGACAGCCCAGGCACGGTCACCCTGCGCGAACCACCCTCCACGGGCAGCACCTGGGGCTGCCCTTGGCCATCCTTGTACTGCACCGTGAAGGAGTCAAAGGTGCCCTCGGGGACGCTCCACTCCAGCTCCACGGACTCGGGGGACACCCGGGAGGCCGTCAGCTCACCCAGGATCGGCTGCGATGGTGGTTCCTCCTTTGGCGGGGACGGGGCTGCAACAGGGAGGGCACAATGCAGGGCACTCTGGGGACAGACCACCATCCACCCATCCATCCGCCCATCTAATCACCCACCCATCCCACAACTCACCCAACCAGACACGCTTCCATCCATTCCCCCTTCCTCCAGCCCCTTGCCCACCCATACGCTCATCCAGCCAACTGCCCCTTTGCCCGGCAGTTCAGGCTCCCAGCCTGACAGAAAGCTGCCCTTCCAGCCATCCAACCATCCACGTGTCTTCCCACCCACCCAGGTCTCCTTCCATCCCATCACCCACCCTCTTTCAATGACTCTTCCCCTTCACATCAGTTCATGGAGCCATGAACCCAACTATCCAAGCAGGCAACCAGCCCTCCCTTCATTCAGCAAACAGTCTGGTTATCCCTCTGACCACCCACGCTTCCACCCACACGTGTCTCCCTCCATTCATGTATCCAGCCATCAGTCAGTCCACACAACCATTTTTCCAGCCCCCCATCCATCCATGTATCCATCTATCTCAGAAAGATCATGGAGAACCAGAGAGGTGCCTGAGGACTGGGAGAAATCCAATGTCATGACAGCCTTCAAAAAGGGCAAGATGGAGGACCCAGAAAATTACAGGCCGGTCAGCCTCACCTCCATCCCTGAAAGGTGATGGAACAGCTCATCCAGGATGTCATCTCTAAGCATGAGGGAGAGAAGGTTATCGGGAGTGGTCAACATGGATTCACCAAGCGGAAATCACGCTTGACCAACGTGATAGCCTTCTGGGATGGCATGACTGGCTGGGTGGGTGAGGGGAGAGCAGTAGATGTTCTCTACCTCAACTGGGTCCAGTCCCGTTTGACATATTCATCAATGACCTGGATGAGGGCACAGAGCGCACCCTCACCACATTTTCTGATGACACAAAACTGGGAGGAGTGGGTGACACGCCAGAAGGCCGTGCCGCCATCCAGAGAGACCTGGCCAGGCTGGAGAGGTGGGTGGAGAGGAACTTCACGAAGTTCAACAAGGGCAAGTGCAGGGTGCTGCACATGGGGAGAAATAACCCCCCGCACCGGGACAGCTCGGGGCTGACCTACTGGAGAGCAGCTCTGCAGAGAGGGACCCGGGGGTCCTGGTGGACACCAAGTTGCCCATGAGCCAGCCAGGTGCCCTTGTGGCCAAGAAGGCCAGTGGTCTCTTGCAGTGCATTAAAAAGAGTGTGGCCAGCAGGTGGAGGGAGGTCACCCTCCCCCTCTGCTCTGCCCTGGCGAGGCCACAGCTGGAGCGCTGGGTCCAATTCTGGGCTCCCCGGTTCAAGAAAAACAGGGAACTGCTGGAAAGAGTCCAGTGGAGGCTGCGAAGATGAGCCGGGGACTGGAGGATGTCTCTGCTGAGGAAAGGCCGAGAGCCCTGGGGCTGTTCCGCTGGAGAAGAGCAGACTGAGAGGGGGCCTCATCGATGCTCAGCAAAGGCTAAAAGGTGGGTGGCCAGAGGATGGGCCCAGACTCTTCTCAGTGGTGCCCAGCGACAGGAGAAGGGGCAACGGGCACAAACTGGAACACGGGAAATTCCATCTCAACATGAGGAAAAACGTCTTTACCGTGAGGGTGGCAGAGCCCTGACACAGGTGGTGGTGGAATCTCCGTCTCTGGAGACATTCCAACCCTGCCTGGACACGTTCCTGTGCAACCTGCTCTGGGTGACCCTGCTCTGGCAGGGGGTTGGATGGGATGATCTCCAGAGGGCCCTTCCAACCCCGACCACTCTGTGATTCTGTGATCTAATCCCAACCATCCCCCTATCCGTCCAGTCCCAACCATCTATCCATCCATCATCCATCCACCTACCCACCATCCAACCAACCACCTCCACAACTCGTCCAATCACCCGCTCTTCCATACAAACAGCCCTCCATCCCTCTGACTCTGCGTGCACCCGCCCCCAAATCAAGGGCCAGATGCTCTTCCCATATCCCTCAAAGTCAAAGGAACAAGGCTCCTGACTTACTCCAAACCCAGATCCTGGAGAAGACAAACCTACAGCCCCCCTCACCTGTGACAGCATCGATGGAGATAAGACCAATCCGCTTCCGACCCCACACCCCGTACAGGTTGAACTTGTAGCGCCGGGATGGTGACAGTCCAGGCACGGTCACCGTGCGGGACCCGCCATCAACTGCAAGTGCCTGAGGTTGGCCTTGGGCATCCCTGTACTGCACCGTGAAGGAGTCAAAGGTTCCCTCAAGGACATTCCACTCCAGCTGGACGGAGCCAGGGGTGACATCAGTGACCATGAGCCCACCCAGGCGGGGTCGGGGTGATGGTTCCTCCAACGGCGGGGCTGGCACTGCAGTGGAGATGGCACAGTGCAGGACATGAAGATCCAGGTTTCCATCCGTTCAATGACCTGCTTTTCCATTCATTTTTCCATACATTGATCTTGGGACGGAATCCACCCACCCATCCATCCACCCACTCACCTATCCAACCTTCCAGCCATCAACCCATCATCCATCCTTCCATCCACCCACCCATCCATTCAACTGTCGTTCATCCACCCAACCATCACCCACCCATCCATCCACCTATCCAAACTTCCATCTCCCCACACAACCACCCACGTATCCCAGCATCCACCCACCTTTCCATCCACCCACCCGCCTTTCGACCTTCCAGCCACCAAACCATCCAACCACCTTTCCAACCAACCTTCCATCCGTCCAACTGCCATTCATCCATCCCTCCATCCACCCACCCACCCACACCCAACTTGTCTACCAAGAGCAGGTCAGCCTGAACACCTGAGTCCCTCTGATTGCTGCCACGGACCACCTGATGGTACCTGCTTTGGCTACGGCACCCTGGGGCTCGGTCAACTCCATCTCATACATGTGCTCCCAGTCCACCGGGCGTTCATCGGTGCCACCTGCCCCTGCACCCAAAAGAGGAGTGGGTGGTTATGGGATGTTCCCCTGCAATGTTGTCCCTGTCTCCACCCCCATCACCCACCTGCCGTCACCAGGAATGTGTAGGACTTGGAGACGTGCCCCCGTACCACGCCGTGCACCTCTACCCGGTACATGGCCCCCGGCACCAGCCCTGGCACCCGGGCCACCGCTGTGTCCCCTGGCACCTGTAGTTCCCCCTCGGCCCCCTCCGGCTCTTCCAGGAGCCGGTAACGGATCACCACAGTCTCTGCATGGCCCCGCAGCCCATCCAGGTCCACCAGAGCCTCACCGGCAGCCCCTGGCATCAACTGGGGCTTGGGATGGGGGATCTGGCGGAGGAGCTGCTGACGCAACGGGGCCGGGCTGCGGCGCAGAAGGTAGGAGAGGATGGCACGGGCCACCGCTGGCACCGTTTGGTTGCCCCGGAGGGGGAAGTTTGTAGCCCGGAGGTGGCTCTCCAGGCGCTGCAGCAAGGAGCCATTGTAGGAGGAGAGCTTGGCCCCCAGGTCATGCAGGGATGGGCCACCTGGGAGCACTGGGGACAGTGGGGATGCTGGGGACACCGGGGACCACGGAGATGGAGGTGACACAGGAGACTGTGGGGATGCTGGGGACCGTGGAGATGCAGGCGATCTTGGGGACACTGGGGATGCTGGTGCCTCTGGGGACACTGGTGACCCCAGGGATTCTGGGGATGCTGGTGCTGCTGGGGACTCTGGTGACACTGGGGACCCCCGAGATACTGGGGACGCTGGAAACCTTGGAGATGCTGGGGACCCCAAAGACCCTCGTGACCCCAAGGATGTATCCGGTGACCGTGGTGATGCTGGTGATCCCAGGGAATCTGGTGACCCCGGGGACCTTGGGGATGCCGGAGACCCTTGGAATGATGGTGACGCTGGGGCCACTGGTGATGCCGGGGACCCCAGGGAACCCTGAGGGGACCCTGGAGAACCCCCGTGGGTGGGCAGAGTCTGGGCAAGCACTGCGAGAGCAAAGGGGACCAGGGTCATCAACCCATCCCCAAAAGTCCCTGTCTGCCAGAGACCAGGGACCCATGGGGGGGGACACAGGAAGGATGGACAGGGACAGACGGACGCGTAGGGACAGACTGGGGACACCCACGGGGACAGACTGGGGACACCCAGACTCATGGGAACAGAGGGACGCACAGGGAAGCACCAGGAGGTGTGGGGACACGTGGATCCATGGGGACACGTGAATCCATGGGGACAGACGCAGATAGATGGGCCCAAGGGGACACACGGACCCACAGGGACAGACCGGTGACACACGGACCCACCAGGACAGACAGACACACGTGGACCCACAGAGCCATGGGGATACACGGACACGTGGGGACGGACAGAGGCTGCAGGCACCGTCCCTGTCCCCATGCCCATCCCAGCCCCTGTTCCCATGCCAGTCCCTATCCCCATCCCCGTGGCTGTGACATCCCCCTTCCCTGTCCCCATCCCTACGCTTGTCACCATCCCGTCCCTGTCCCCACCTCTGCGCTGCCCTCATCCCCATGCTTGCATCACCCCCGTCCCCACGCCTGTCACTGTGCTGTCCCTGCCTCCTCCATCAGTTGTCCCCATCACCACCCCCATGTTGTCCTTGTCACCACGCCTGCGCCCTTGCTGCCATCCTCGTGCCATCCCCATGCCATCCCTGTCCCCGTGCCCATGCCATCTCCGTGGCTGTCCCCATTACTGTGCTTATGTCATCCGTGTCCCCAGGCTTTCCCTATCCCCGTGCCACCCCTGTCCCCATGCCATCCCCATCCCTGACCATGCTGAACCCATGCCCCAGCCGTCCCCACCGCTGTCCCCATGACCATGCCATCACCATCCCAACCCCATCGCTGTGCCATCCCTGTCCCCACGCCTGCCATCCCTGTCCCTGTCCCCATCCCTGTGCCACCCCTGTTGACAGACCCATGCTATCCCCATTCCCACGCCTCTGCTCATGCCACCCCTGTCCCACGCCATCCCTGTCCCCAGCCCTATCATCCCTGTCCCCACGCCCATGCCAAACCCGTCCCTGTCCCCACACTGTCACCACACCCATGACCCCGTCCCCATGTCATCCCCACGCCTGTGCCATGCCTGTCGCCTGCCCTTCTTATCCCTGTCCCCATGTCACCCTTGTCCCCTTGCCCATGGCTATGCCATCACTGTCCCTGTCTCCATTCCTGTGCCATCTCCGTTAGCGTCCCCATGCCGTCCCCATCCCCGTCCCCACCACTGTGCCCGTGCCATCCCTGTCCCCTTGCCCATGCCATCCCTGTCTCCACCCGTGTCATCCCCATCCACATGCCCATGCCGTCCCTGTCCCCATGCCCACGTCATTCCCATCTCCGTCCCCAGATCCGTCACTGTCCCCTGCCCCATCCCTGTGCCATCCCCACCCTGTCCCCATGCCCACACCCGCTGCCATCGCCATGTTGTCCCCACCCCCATGCCTGGCCCCTTGTGGTCCCCACGCTGAGCAGGTGACACGTACGGGTGCGGACGCGCAGGGTGCCAGGCGCCCCGAGGTGCTTCTCCCGCTGGGCCTGGATGAAGAGCTCGAAGGTGTGTCCAGGTGCCAGCCCTGTCACCTCGAAGGTGACAGCAGAGCCAGGCAGCTCATGGGTGGTCATGGCCGCTGGCTCGTCCTGGGGACAAGGAACATGCCAAGGACACGCTGGGGGACACCACAGTGGGACCTGGCCCTGAGTCAGGCAGCAGCCAGGTGGTCACAGCCAAGAGCTCCTCCCAGGGCTGGGGGACATGCTGGGGACACACTGGGGACACACTGGGGACGGTGTAGTGGGGACACCTCCTCATCCCTGAGCCAGGCAGGAGGCAGGTGGCTGCAGTCAATGGCTTGTCCTGGGACGGGGGGACACACCAAGGACATATTGGGGACATGTCCCGGTCCCTAAGTAAGGCTGCAGGCAGGTGGCCGCAGACAGGTGGCTGATCCTGGGGACAGGGGACATGTTGGGGACACCATGCTGGAGACCCATCCCCGTCCCCAAGCCATGTAGCAGAAGGGTGGCCACAACTGCTGGCTCATCCTCTGGATAAGGGACGTGTTGGGGACACACTGGGGACACACATCCCTAAGTCAGGCAGCAGATGGGTGACACCACCATGGCCCATCCTGGGGACAAGAGACACACTGGGGAGATGTCCCCATCCCCGAGTTAGGCAGCAAGAGGTGGCCTGACTACTGCCTTGCTCTGGGGACAACAGGCACGCTGGGGACATGTTGGGGACACCATAAGGACACCCTTATTGTGTCCCCCAGCAGGGCAGCAGCGAGTGCCCATGGACGCCACCTCATCCTGGGGATGAAGACCACACTGGGGCCACCGTGGGGACCTGTCCCCACCCCTGTCCCCGTCCCCAGCTCACCAGGGGAATGAGGGCCACCTGGTAGCCATCCACTGGCACGGGGGGACGGGGCCAGGTCACACGGAAGGACGTCTGGTTGCGGGTGGCCAAGCGCAGTGTCACTGAGGGGATCTCTGCGGGGACACGGTCCCATCGGTGGGTGCCACCACGGTGACACTTTGGGGCACCACAGGATGGTGCACCCATGGGATGGGGACACCACAGGACAGGGACACCCTAGAGCACTGGGTGCACTGGGAGCACTGGGGACCCACAGGACCCTTGGGGACACCTGGGGAGCACTGGGGACCCTTGGGGACACACCAAGGTGACATCAGGGTCCACTACAGCCTGGGGGGGAAAGCGAGGGGGTACTGGGAGCACTGGGATGGGGACACTGAGGGGAGTACCGGGGGGCCTTGGGGACACTTAGGGGTTCTTGGGGACACTTGGGGACACACCAAGGGTGCAGCAGGGCTCTCCATGGCTGGGGCAGGAGGTGGGGAGGCACTGGGAGCACTGGGGACCCACAGGACCCTTGGGGACACCTGGGGACACTCAGAGATGCCATGGGATGGGGACACCATGCGGGTACGGAGGGACCACCCAAGGAACAAGGCCACCCAAGCCATGAGGACACCAGGGTCTGGGACACCCCCAGGACAGGGCCACCACAGGGACACTCAGGGCCAGGGCACTGGGAGGACTGGGAGAGCACTGGAGGACACCAGGGGACACTGGGGGAAATACCAAGGTGGCATCAGGGTCCACCATGGCTGCAGGGGGGGGACAGGCAGTGGGGCACTGGGATAGGGACACTGGGTGACACACGCTGGGAGCGGTAGGGAGCACTGGGGACACCTGGGGACGTTTGGGGACATACTGAGATGGCATCAGGACCTGCTATGGATGGGAACGGAGGTGGGGGGGACTGGGAGCACTGGGATGGGGACACGTGGGGGAGCACTGGGGACCCACAGGACGCTTGGGGACACCTGGGGAGCACTGGGGACACTGGGAGACACAACCAAGGTGACATCAGGGTCCACTACAGCCTGGGGGGGGGAAGGCGAGGGGGTACTGGGAGCACTGGGATGGGGACAGTGGGCGGTGCACTGGGGACCCTTGAGGACACTTAGGGATTTTTGGGGACACTTGGGGACACACTGAGGGTGCAGCGGGGCTCGCCACGGCTGGGGCGGGAGGTGGGGGGGCACTGGGAGCACTGGGATGGGGACACTGGGGGGGCACTGGGGACCCACAGGACGCTTGGGGACACCTGGGGAGCACTGGGGCCCCTTGGGGACACACCAAGGTGACCTCAGGGTCCATTACAGCCTGGGGGGGAAGGCGAGGGGGTACTGGGAGCACTGGGATGGGGACATTGGGGGGACACTGGGGACCCACAGGATGCTTGGGGACACCTGGGGAGCACTGGGGCCCCTTGGGGACACTTGGGGACACACCGAGGGTGCAGCGGGGCTCGCCACGGCTGGGGAGGGAGGTGGGGAGGCACTGGGAGCACTGGGATGGGGACACTGGGGGGGCACTGGGGACCCACAGGACGCTTGGGGACACCTGGGGAGCACTGGGGCCCCTTGGGGACACTTGGGGACACACCAAGGTGACCTCAGGGTCCATTACAGCCTGGGGGGGAAGGCGAGGGGGTACTGGGAGCACTGGGATGGGGACACTGGGGCCCCTTGGGGACACCTGGGGACACACCGAGGGTGCAGCGGGGTTCGCCGCGGCTGGGGCGGGAGGGGGGGGGGGGGCACTGGGAGCACTGGGCCGGGGACACCTGGGGGAGCGACGGGGACACTGGGGGCCCCTCGGGGACATACCGATGGCGCAGCGGGGCCCGCCGCGGCCGGGGGGACAGGCGGGGGTGGCGCAGTGGGGGCCGGTGAAACCGGGGAAGCAGCGACAGCGACCCCCGCGACACCGTCCCTGGTCGCTGCAGCCGAAGGGGCAGGGGGGGGGCGGGGGGGGGAGGGGTCGGGGGGGGGGAGGGGCGGGGGGGGAGGGGCAGCCGCAGCCCTCCCCGCCGGGGGGGGGACAGAGCTCCCGAGCCAGCGTCCGTCCTGCGGGGACAGGGGTGACACGGGGGGGGGGGGGGGGGGGGGGTGACACCGTGCCTTATGTGCCACCCCCCGTGTCCCGAAGCCCCCCCCCATGACCCTCCAAATGTCCCCATGTCCCCTCATATCCCCTCCCCCCGTCACCCCACATGTGCCCCGATTCCCCCCCCCATGACCGCCCCCCCGCAAAGATCCCATGTCCCCCACGTCCCCCTGTGACCCCCAAACGTCTCCGTGACCCTCACGGCCTCCCAAACGCCCCCCCCGCCCCCGTCCCCCTGTCCCCTCCCCAGGTCCCCCCCCCCGTCCCCCGTGACCCACACCTCCCCCCACATGCTCCGTGTCCCAATGTCCCCCCATGTCCCCTTTTATCCCCCTTGTCCCTCCATATCTCCCCCCAAGTCCCCCCATGTCCCCCACGACCCTCATGTCCCCCAATGTCCCGACGTCACCTCGTGTCCCCCCGCCACATCCCCCAATGTCCCACATACACCCCACGTCCCTACAACCCTCACGTCCCGCCCCCCCATGTCCCGTGTGTAGCGTCCCCCATGTCCCCCCCGTCCCCCCACGTCCCCATCTCCCCCATGTCCCCCCCGTCCCCCCACATACCGGTGCCAGCCTGGGGTCCCTGGCTGTCCCCGCACTGTCCCTGCAGCGCCCGCACTTGTCCCTCCAGCTCCCGCAGGCGCCCCAGGATGGCCACCAGCGCCGCCGCCCCACAGGGGGGACCCGGGGGGGACCCAGGGGTTGTCCCCGTCCCCCCCCGCAGCGCCAGTGCCAGCAGCAGCAGGGGCAGCCCCGTCGTCATGGTCCTGCAGGGAGGGGACGGACGGCACCCGTGGGGACACGTGGGGACACCTGTGGGGACACACAGACACCCATGAGGGACACCCAGGGGACAGGGATGTCGTCAAGGACACAGGGGACACCTGTGGGGACACACAGACACCCATGAGGGACACCCAGGGGACACGGATGTCGTCAAGGACACAGGGGACACCTGTGGGGACACACAGACACCCATGACGGACACCCAGGGGACACCTGTGGGGACACAGGGACACCCATGAGGAACACCCAGGGGACAGGGATGTCGTCGAGGACACAGGGGACACCTGTGGGGACACACGGACACCCATGAGGGACACCCAGGGGTCACCTGTGGGCACACACAGACACCCATGACGGACACCCAGGGGACAGGGACGTCGTCGAGGACACAGGGGACACCTGTGGGGACACACGGACACCCATGAGGGACACCCAGGGGACACGGATGTCGTCGAGGACACAGGGGACACCTGTGGGGACACACGGACACCCACAAGGGACACCCAGGGGACACCTGTGGGGACACAGGGACACCCATGAGGGACACCCAGGGGACAGGGATGTCGTCGAGGACACAGGGGACACCTGTGGGGACACACGGACACCCATGAGGGACACCCAGGGGACAGGGACGTTGTAGAGGACACAGGGGACACCCACGGGACACACTGACAGCATCAAGGGGGGCACAGGGGACACAGGGACACCCATAGGGGACACAGGGACATCACGGGAGACACCCAGACACCGGTGGGGGACATGGACATCCACAGGGGACATCCCCAGGGACACCCATGGGGACAACCAGGGGACAAACAAACATCACGGGGGACACATGGACACCCGAGGGGGACACTGAGGGGACACACGGACATCGTGGGGACACCCAGGGGACACACAGACACCCCTGGGGGACACCTGGACGCCCTCGGGGGACACTGAGGGGACGCCCACAGGGAATATGGACATTGTGGGGACACCCAGGGGACACCGGGCCACCCACAGGAGACACCCGGACACCCCTGGGGACACCCAGGGGACACGGAGACACCCACAGGAGACACCCGGACACCCCTGGGGACACCCAGAGGACACAGGGACACCCACAGGGGACACCCGGACATAACAGGGGACACCCAGGGGACACGGAGACACCCGGGGGGACACGGGGACACTGTGACCCACAGCCCCCACCCACAGCCCTTGTGTGGCCCCGGCACCAGGGCGCCCAGTAACACCAGTAACCTCCCCAGTAACCCCCCAGTCCCCACTAACTGCAACAGCTTTACCCTCCACCAGTATCCCCCCCAGTAACACCAGTAACCCCAGCAACAGCTTCAGTAGCACCAGTAACTCCAGCCACCCCCCCCCAGTAACTCCAGTACCACCCAGCAACACCAGTAACTCCAGAGACACCAGCAACAACACCAGTAACACCAGTAACACCCACAACTCCAGTCACCTCCAGCACACACAGCAACTCCAGTAACACCAGTTAACCCCAGCAGCAGCACCAGTGACTCCAGTAACGCCACTGGTTGCACCAGTTCCAGTCACACCCTGCTCCGGCAGCAATCCCAGTAACACCAGCAACCCCAGCAACACCACCAGTAACACCAGTCACCGCCAGTAACCCCAGTAACCCCGACAACTCCCACCACGTCCAGTAACACCAGTAACCCCAGCAACAACAACAAACAACGACAACGTCAACTCCTCCAGGAACTCCAGTAACCCCAGTAACACCAGCAACGCCAGCAGCTCCAGTCACACCAGTGACTCCAGCGACACACCCCCAGTAACACCGGCAGGTCCAGTCACCCCCAGTAACACCAGTAAGTCCAGTAACTCCAGCAAGTCCAGTCACTTCCAGTAACACCAGCAACTCCAGTAACACCACCAGTAACACCAGTTAAGTCCAGTCACCTCTAATACCAGTAACACCAGTGACACCAGTTAAATCCAGTCACCCCTAATACCAGTGACACCAGTAACACCAGTCACCTCTAATACCAGTAACACCAGCAACTACCAGCGTATGCAGCACCAGTAATACCAGTAATTCCAGTAACACCAGTACATCCAGTGACTCCAGTACATACAGCAGCTCCAGTGACACCAGTGATCCCAGTAACCTGTGACACCGGCAACCCCAGCACACCCAGCAACACCAGTAACACCAGTAACCTGTGACACCAGCAACTCCAGTACGTCCAGCGACACCAGTAAACTACGACACCAGCAACTCCAGTACGTCCAGCGACACCAGTAACACCAGTAACACCAGTAACACCAGCAACTCCAGTACATCCAGCGATACCAGTAACCCCAGTAATTCCAGGACGCCCAGTGACACCAGTGACACCAGTAACCCCAGCAACTCCAGTACGTCCAGCGACACCAGTACGTCCAGTAACACCAGTAAACTACGACACCAGCAACTCCAGTACAGCCAGTGACACCAGTAACCCCAGTAACTCCAGAATGCCCAGTGACACCAGTGACACCAGTAACCCCAGCAACACCAGTAACCCCAACAACTCCAGTACATTCAGCGATACCAGTAACCCCAGTAACTCCAGGATGCCCAGTGACACCAGTGACACCAGTAACCCCAGTAACCCCAGCAACCCCAGCAACTCCAGTACATCCAGCGACACCAGTAACCCCAGTAACTCCAGTAACCCCAGCAACTCCAGTACGTCCAGCGACACCAGTAACCCCAGTGACCCCAGTGACCTGCGACACCAGCGACTCCAGCGCGCCCCGCGCCACCATTAACCCCGGTGACCCCGGTCCCTCCAGCGACACCAGTGTTCCCAGTATCCCCAGTACCTCCCGTCCCCGCTCGTCCCTGCGGCTCGGGGAAGGGCGGGGGGGGGGGGGGGGGGGGGGGGGGGGGGCTGGGCGTGGCCGGGGGCGTGGCCTCCTCCCCACTCCCCCCCCCCCCCCCCCGGGGACCCAGCCGTCCGGTCGCCCCCCCCCCCCCCCCCGCGTGTTTACGGCCGGCGGTTGCCCCGGCAACCAAACAGCTGGGCGGGAGCGGCCAGATGTGGGGGCCGGCTGCCAGCGCGGGGGCGCTCCCAGTAACACCAGTGAGAACGGACAGCCGCTCCCAGTAACGCGGCGCAAAACACCGCAGGGCTCCCCGTAACCCCAGTAACGCGGCACAGCCCCTCCCAGCGCCCCCAGTAACACCAGTAACCCAGCATAGTCTGCCCCAGGGCCCCCAGTAACACCAGTAACCCAGCATAGTCTGCCCCAGGGCTCCCAGTAACACCAGTAACCATTGCGCCACCTGCCCCACGGCTCCCAGTAATACGGCACAGCCTGCCCCAGGGCTCCCAGTAACACCAGTAACCCAGCATAGTCTGCCCCAGGGCCCCCAGTAACACCAGTAACCCAGCATAGTCTGCCCCAGGGCTCCCAGTAACCCCAGTAATCACTGTGCCACCTGCCCCAGGGCTCCCAGTAACACCAGTAACCCAGCATAGTCTGCCCCAGGGCTCCCAGTAACACCAGTAACCATTGTGCCACCTGCCCCACAGCTCCCAGTAATACGGCACAGCCTGCCCCAGGGCTCCCAGTAACACCAGTAACCCAGCATAGTCTGGCCCAGGGCCCCCAGTAACACCAGTAACCCAGCATAGTCTGCCCCAGGGCTCCCAGTAACACCAGTAACCATTGCGCCACCTGCCCCACGGCTCCCAGTAATACGGCACAGCCTGCCCCAGGGCTCCCAGTAACACCAGTAACCCAGCATAGTCTGGCCCAGGGCTCCCAGTAACACCAGTAACCCAGCATAGTCTGCCCCAGGGCTCCCAGTAACACCAGTAACCATTGCGCCACCTGCCCTACGGCTCCCAGTAACGCGCCACAGCCTGCCCCAGGGCTCCCAGTAACACCAGTAACCCAGCATAGTCTGCCCCAGGGCCCCCAGTAACACCAGTAACCCAGCATAGTCTGCCCCAGGGCTCCCAGTAACACCAGTAACCATTGCGCCACCTGCCCCACGGCTCCCAGTAATATGGCACAGCCTGCCCCAGGGCCCCCAGTAACACCAGTAACCCAGCATAGTCTGCCCCAGGGCCCCCAGTAACACCAGTAACCCAGCATAGTCTGCCCCAGGGCTCCCAGTAACACCAGTAATCACTGTGCCACCTGCCCCAGGGCTCCCAGTAACACCAGTAACCCAGCATAGTCTGCCCCAGGGCTCCCAGTAACACCAGTAACCATTGCGCCACCTGCCCTACGGCTCCCAGTAACGCGCCACAGCCTGCCCCAGGGCTCCCAGTAACACCAGTAACCCAGCATAGTCTGCCCCAGGGCTCCCAGTAACACCAGTAACCATTGCGCCACCTGCCCCACGGCTCCCAGTAATACGGCACAGCCTGCCCCAGGGCTCCCAGTAACACCAGTAACCCAGCATAGTCTGCCCCAGGGCCCCCAGTAACACCAGTAACCCAGCATAGTCTGCCCCAGGGCTCCCAGTAACACCAGTAACCATTGTGCCACCTGCCCCACGGCTCCCAGTAATACGGCACAGCCTGCCCCAGGGCTCCCAGTAACACCAGTAACCATTGCGCCACCTGCCCCACGGCTCCCAGTAATATGGCACAGCCTGCCCCAGGGCTCCCAGTAACACCAGTAACCCAGCATAGTCTGCCCCAGGGCCCCCAGTAACACCAGTAACCCAGCATAGTCTGCCCCAGGGCTCCCAGTAACACCAGTAATCACTGTGCCACCTGCCCCAGGGCTCCCAGTAACACCAGTAACCCAGCATAGTCTGCCCCAGGGCTCCCAGTAACACCAGTAACCCAGCATAGTCTGCCCCAGGGCTCCCAGTAACACCAGTAACCATTGCGCCACCTGCCCCACGGCTCCCAGTAATACGGCACAGCCTGCCCCAGGGCTCCCAGTAACACCAGTAACCCAGCATAGTCTGCCCCAGGGCTCCCAGTAACACCAGTAACCATTGCGCCACCTGCCCCACGGCTCCCAGTAATACGGCACAGCCTGCCCCAGGGCTCCCAGTAACACCAGTAACCCAGCATAGTCTGCCCCAGGGCCCCCAGTAACACCAGTAACCCAGCATAGTCTGCCCCAGGGCTCCCAGTAACACCAGTAACCATTGCGCCACCTGCCCCAGGGCTCCCAGTAACACCAGTAACCCAGCATAGTCTGCCCTAGGGCTCCCAGTAACACCAGTCCCAGCTGCCCCAGGGCTCCCAGTAACCCCAGTAATGCGGCACAGCCCTTCCCAGGGCCCCCAGTAACACCAGTAACCATTGCGCCACCTGCCCTACGGCTCCCAGTAACGCGCCACAGCCTGCCCCAGGGCTCCCAGTAACACCAGTAACCCAGCATAGTCTGCCCCAGGGCTCCCAGTAACACCAGTAACCATTGCACCACCTGCCCCACGGCTCCCAGTAATACGGCACAGCCTGCCCCAGGGCTCCCAGTAACACCAGTAACCCAGCATAGTCTGCCCCAGGGCTCCCAGTAACCCCAGTAATCACTGTGCCACTTGCCCCAGGGCTTCCAGTAACACCAGTAACCCAGCATAGTCTGCCCCAGGGCTCCCAGTAACACCAGTAACCATTGTGCCACCTGCCCCACGGCTCCCAGTAATACGGCACAGCCTGCCCCAGGGCTCCCAGTAACACCAGTAACCCAGCATAGTCTGCCCCAGGGCTCCCAGTAACACCAGTAATCACTGTGCCACCTGCCCCAGGGCTCCCAGTAACCCCAGTAATCACTGTGCCACCTGCCCCAAGGCTCCCAGTAACACCAGTAACCCAGCATAGTCTGCCCCAGGGCTCCCAGTAACACCAGTAACCATTGCGCCACCTGCCCTACGGCTCCCAGTAACGCGCCACAGCCTGCCCCAGGGCTCCCAGTAACACCAGCAATCACTGTGCCACCTGTCCCAGTGCTCCCAGTAACACAGCACAGCACTACCCAGGGCTCCCAGTAACCACTGTGCCACCTGCCCCAGGGCTCCCAGTAACCCCAGTAACACGGCACAGCCTGACCCAGGGCTCCCAGTAACACAGCACAGTACACCCCAGGTCTCCCAGTAAACCCAGTAGCATGGCACAGCCCTTCCGAGGGCTCCCAGTAACGCAGCACAGTCCTTCCCAGGGCTCCCAGTAACACCAGTAACCACTGTGCCACCTGCCCCAGAGCTCCCAGTAACCACAGCCCCACTTGTCCGGTGCTCCCAGTAACAGAGCACAGCCTGCCCCAGTGCTCCCAGTAATCACAGCCCCACCTGCCCCAGGGTTCCCAGTAACCACAGTCCCAGTCCCCCTGGGCTCCCAGTAACCACAGTAACCACAACCCCACCTGCCCCAGTGCTCCCAGTAACCACAGCCCCACTTCCCCAGTGCTCCCAGTAACCACAGTCCTAGTTCCCCCGGGCTCCCAGTAACCAGGGTCCCACTTCCCCAGCGCTCCCAGTAACCACAGCCCCACCTGCCCCAGGGCTCCCAGTAACCAGAGTCCCACTTCCCCAGTGCTCCCAGTAACCACAGCCCCATTTCCCCAGGGCTCCCAGTAACCACAGCCCCTCTTCCCCTGGGCTCCCAGTAACCACAGCCCCTCTTCCCCTGGGCTCCCAGTGCTCCCAGTAACCACAGCCCCACCTGCCCCAGGGCTCCCAGTAACCAGAGTCCCACTTCCCCAGCGCTCCCAGTAACCACAGCCCCACCTGCCCCAGTGCTCCCAGTAACCACAGTCCCATTTCCCCAGGGCTCCCAGTAACCACAGCCCCACCTGCCCCAGTGCTCCCAGTAACCACAGCCCCACTTCCCCTTGGCTCCCAGTAACCACAGCCCCACTTCCCCTGGGCTCCCAGTGCTCCCAGTAACCACAGCCCCACTTCCCCTGGGCTCCCAGTGCTCCCAGTAACCACAGCCCCACTTCCCCTGGGCTCCCAGTGCTCCCAGTAACCACAGCCCCACTTCCCCTGGGCTCCCAGTGCTCCCAGTAACCACAGCCCCACCTGCCCCAGGGCTCCCAGTAACCCCAGTAACCACAGCCCCACCTACCCCAGGGCTCCCAGTAACCACAGTCCCACCTGCCCCAGGGCTCCCAGTAACCACAGCCCCACCTACCCCAGGGCTCCCAGTAACCACAGTCCCACCTGCCCCAGGGCTCCCAGTAACCACAGCCCCACCTACCCCAGGGCTCCCAGTAACCACAGTCCCACCTGCCCCAGGGCTCCCAGTAACCACAGCCCCACCTACCCCAGGGCTCCCAGTAACCACAGTCCCACCTGCCCCAGGGCTCCCAGTGCTCCCAGTAACCACAATCCCACTTCCCCTGGGCTCCCAGTGCTCCCAGTAACCTCAGTCCCACCTGCCCCAGGGCTCCCAGTAACCCCAGTAACCACAGCCCCACCTGCCCCAGGGCTCCCAGTAACCACAGTCCCACCTACCCCAGGGCTCCCAGCGCCCCCCCGCAGCCCGCCCCCGTGCTCCCAGTGCTCCCAGTGCTCCCAGTAAGGCAGCCCAGCCGGCTGCGGGGGCCAAAGGCGGGTGCGGCGGTGACTCAGCCCGGCCCCCCCCGCTGTTGTTGTTGCTGCAGGACGTTGATGGGGGGGGGGCGGGGGGGGGGGGGTGTCAGGGGTCACCCGGACGCCTGCGTCCCCCAAGGCGGGGGGGGGGGGGGGGGGGATGGGGGCACGTGGGTTCGCCACGAGGCCTGGCAGGGTCGGGAGGGGGGGGTGGGGGTGGGGGCCCGGCCGCCCAGGTCCCCCGGGGGGGGGGGGGGGGGGGGAAGGGGGGGGGATGTTCCTTGGCCGGGGCGGGCGGTTCGCTCATCGCCCCCCGGGAGGGGCGGGGCCGGCACGTGTGGGGCGGGGGGAGGGGGGAGACAGGAGGGGGCACGGGGGGGGGGGCACGTGTGGGGCTGGGGGGCACGTGTGGGGCACGAGTGGGGCTGGGGGGGAACATATGTGGGGCTGGGGGGAGCACGAGTGGGGCCGGGAGGAGCACGAGTGGGGCACGTGTGGGGCTGGGGGGGCATATGTGGGGCTGGGGGAGAGCATATCTGGGTCTGGGGGGAGCACGAGTGGGGCTGGGGGGCAGGTGTGGGGCACGTGTGGGGCTGGGGGGGAACATATGTGGGGCTGGGGGGAGCACGAGTGGGGCTGGGGGGCACGCGTGGGGCACGTGTGGGGCTGGGGGGGAGCATATGTGGGGCTGGGGGGAGCACGAGGGGGGCTGGGGGGGAGCATATGTGGGGCTGGGGGGAGCACGAGTGGGACTGGGGGCACGAGTGGGGTACATGTGGGGCTGGGGGGGAGCATATGTGGGGCTGGGGGGGAGCACGTGGGGCTGGGGGGCAGGAGTGGGGCTGGGGGGGCATATGTGGGGCAGGGGGGGCACGAGTGGCACTGGGGCTACCCAGTGGGGCACGAGTGGGGCTGGGGGGGGCATATGTGGGGCTGGGGAGGGGAAGGAGTGGGGTTGGGGGATGCATATGGGGCACGTGTGGGGCTGGGGGTGGGGGTGGGGGTGTGCGGGGGGTTTGCCCTGGGGCATGTGTGGGGCTGGGGAATGTGTGGGGCAGAGGCGGGGGGGGGCGGCTCTGGCCCAGCCCCACGGCTGCTGCGGCCAAGGAATTTTCTCGGCATGAGGTAACGGGGGGGGGGGGAGGGGAGGGGGGGTACCGGGCGTCCGGCGGGGGGAGGGGACCTGAGAAACGAAGCCGGAGGGGGGGGGGAGGGGGGGAGGGTCACAGGACCCCACCCCACGGTCCCGTGTCCCCCCCCCGGTCCCCGTGTCCCCATCCCTGTCCCTGGGTCCCCGTTCCCCGTCCCCATCATCCACATTCCCCATCCCTGGTATCCCCATCCCGGTGTCCCCATCCCCCGTGTCCCTGTCCCCGGTGTCCCCATCCCCGTCCCCATATCCCCATCCCCAGTGTCCCCATCCCTGTCCCCGTGTCCCCGTCCCCGGTGTCCCCATCCCCAGTGTCCCCATCCCCGGTGTCCCCATCCCTGTCTGTGTGTCCCCATCGCTGGTGTCCCCATCCTCGTCCCCAGTGTCCCCATCCCCGTATCCATGTCCCCATCCCTGTCCCCGTGTCCCCATCCCCATCCCTGGTATCCCCATCCCCCGTGTCCCCATCCCTGTCCCTGTGTCCCCATCCCCATCCCTGGTATCCCCGTCCCCAGTGTCCCCATCCCTGTCCCTGGTGTCCCCATCCTGGCTCCCAGTGTCCCCATCAGTGTTCTCAGTGTCCCCATCCTTGCCCTCGCTGTCCCCATTCTGGCTCCTGGTGTCCCCATCCCATCTCTTAATGTCCCCATCTCTGTCCCTGGTGCCCCCATCCAGGTTTGTAGTGTCCCCATCCCAGCTCCCATTGTCCCCGTCCCTGCTCCTCGTGTCCTTGGTGCAGCTTCCAGTGTCCCCATCCCTGCTCTTCATGTCCCCATCTGTGCTCCTGGTGTCCCCATCTCCTGTCTTAGTGTCCCCATCCCTGTTCTCAGTGTCCCCATCCCTGTCCCTGATGTCCCCATCCCATCTCTCAGTGCCCCATCTGTGGCCCCAGTGTCCCCATCCCATGTCTTAGTGTCCCCATCTGTGCTTCTGGTGTCCCCATCCCATCTCTTGGTGTCCCAATACCCGTCCCCTGTGTTCCCATCCTCATCCCAGCTCCCGGTGTCCCCATCCCGTCTCTGAGAGTCCTCATCCGTGTTCTCAGTGTCCCCATCCCTGCCCTTAGTGTCCCCATCCCTGGGTGTCCCCATTTGATGTCCCCATCCCCGCTCCTGGCGTCTCCATCCCATCTCTTAAGTGTCCCCATCTCTGTCCCTGGTGTCCCCATCTGGGCTCGTGGTGTCCCCATGCCTTGGTGTCCCCATCCTGGCTCCTGGTGTCCCCATCCCCAGCTCCTGCTGTCCCTCACCCTCCCTCGGGGACTCCAGCTCCTCCAGTCGTCCCCCCGCCAGCACGGCCACCCGCTGCGCCCGCATGGCCAGGGCCACCTTCCCTGTCACCAGCAGCACCGCGCGTCCGGCCCCGCTGGCTCCGAAGATCTCCTCCTCCACCTCCGGTGGGTGGCATCGTCAGTGGGGACCCCCAGGTGTGGGGACAGAGGGGACATGGAGACCAAGGGGAGACCAAAGGGACATGGAGAGTGAGGATCCAGGGGACATGGCGGGCGGGGACACAGGGACTGGGGACCAAAGGGACACAGGGGGCAGGGACACAGGGGACATGGGGCCCATGGACCAAGGGGATGTGGGGACCAAGGGGACGTGGGGCCCAGGGACCAAGGGGACACAGGGTCCAAGGACCAAGGGGACACGGGGAGCAGGGTCCGAGGGGACATGGGGACAAAGGGGACATGGGGAGTAGGGACCTAGGGGACAAGGGACGAAGGGGACGTGGGAATTGGGGTCCCAGGGGACATTAGGAGTGGAGACACGGGGGACGTGGGGACCAAGGAGACACGGGGAGCAGGGACCCAGGGGACACCCCCCCCCAGGACCAGGGGTTTGCTGGGAGAGGGATCCAGGGGCCAGCAGGATTGGGGACCAAGGGGACAGTGACCCAGTGGCCACTGGCAACTGGGGACCAAGGGGTCGTGGAGACCTCGGACCCGGGTGACATCAGGAGAGGGGACCATGGGGACCAGAGAGGCAGGGGACACAAGGAGAGGGCATCCAGGGGGACTCCCCCCCCACCACCCCCACCCCAGGACGAGGGGCCTGCTGGGAGAGGGACCAGGGGACACGGGGACCAGGGGACACGAGAAGTGGGGATGGTGGGGACGCAGGTGCCGGGGACCCAGGGAAGACGGGGACCAGGGGACACGGGGACCAGGGGACACGAGAAGTGGGGATGGTGGGGACGCAGGTGCCGGGGACCCAGGGAAGACGGGGACCAGGGGACACTAGAAGTGGGGACCACGGAGGCCGGGGACCCAGGGGACCCAGAGACTGAGGACCAAGGGGACCCCCAGGGACGGGGACCTGGGGGACAGAGTCCCTCCCACTGTAAGTGACGACGAGGTTCGTGGCCACCTGAGGGACCTGCGGAGGTGGCCCCGGAGCCCGGAGGGAAGTGGCTGATGTTGTCGCCAGGCCGCTCTCCGTGATGTTTGAGAAGCCGCGTCGGGCGGGGGAAGCCCCTGGCGACTGGGAAAAGGGAAACATCGCCCCCGTTTTTAAGCAGGGTGGAAAGGGGGACCCCCGGGAGCCACCGCCCCGTCAGCCGCACCTCGGTGCCTGGGGAGATCATGGACCAGATCCTTCTAGAAGCTGCGCTGAGGCACCGGGAGGACAGGGAGGGGATTCGAGACAGCCAGCGTGGCTTCACCAGGGGCGAGGCCCGGTGGCTTTCTACAACGGAGGGACCGCGTCAGTGGACAAGGGGACAGCTACGGATGTCATCTGTCGGGACTTCTGCAAGGCCTCTGACGTGGTCCCCCACAAGATCCTTCTCTCTAAGTCGGAGGATACGGATTTGATGGGTGGACTGTTCGGTGGATGAGGAACTGGCTGGATGGTCGCGTCCAGAGGGCGGTGGTCAATGGCTCGATGTCCAGATGGAGGAGGGTGACAAGTGGTGTCCCTCAGGGATCCGTACTGGGACGGGTGCTGTTCAACATCTTCATCAATGACATGGAGAGTGGGATCAAGTGCCCCCTCAGCAAGTTTGCCGACCACACCAAGCTGAGTGGAGCGGTCGACAGGCCAGAGGGACGGGATGTCATCCAGAGGGACCTGGACGAGCTGGAGAGGTGGGCCCGAGCCAGTCTCCTGAAGTTCAAGAAGGCCAAGTGGAAGGTCCTGCACTTGGGTCGGGACAGCCCTCGTTATCAATACAGGCTGGGGGCCGACGTGACAGAGAGCAGCCCTGCGGAAAAGGACTTGGGGGTCCTGGTGGACGAAAAGCTGGACGGGAGCCAACAGTGTGCGCTTGCAGCCCAGAGGGCAAATCCCATCCCGGGCTGCGTCAGAAGAACCGTGGCCAGCAGGTCCAGAGAGGGGATTCTCCCCCTCTACTCTGCTCTGGTGAGACCCCACCTGGAGTCCTGCGTCCAGCTCTGGAGCCCTCGGCACAAGAAGGACACGGAGCCGTTGGAGCGGGGCCAGAGGAGGCCCCCGGAGATGATCCAAGGGCTGGAGCCCCTCTGCTGCGAGGACGGGCTGAGAGAGTTGGGGGGTTCAGCCTGGAGAAGAGGAGGCTCCGGGGAGACCTTGGAGCCCCTTCCAGTCCCTGAAGGGGGCCCTACGAGAGGGTGGGGAGACGCTGGCCCAGGTTGCCCAGAGAGGGGGTGGAGGCTCCATCCCTGGAGACATCCAAGGCTGGATGAGGCTCTGAGCGACCTGATGTAGTTGAAGATGTCCCTGCTGACCGCAGGGGGTGGGACTAGATGGCCTTCAGAGGTCCCTTCCAACCCAACGCGTTCTACGGTTCTATGGTTGTTGCTCCGGTTGTTGTCCAGCCGTTCCCGAGGCGCTGGAGCTGGGCTGAGGACACGTTTCCTCCTCCTCATCCTGAGCCACTGGAGGTACGTCCACGTGGGCTCTTCGAAGCGAAGATCCTTCCAGGACCCGAGGAGGGACACCAGGAGCGGGAGTGTCCGGCACTGGGGGGGGGGACCCGGGCAGTGGGATGTGCGACCCCGGGGACACCGGGAAGGAGGGACGCGGGGTGACCCCGGCCTGGGGGGACACGGGTGGAGCATTGGGGGGGGCTGTGGGGCCTTGTGGGGGTCCCGGGCCGAGGGTCTCGGTGGGTTGGGGGGTTCTGGAGGGGTCCCGGGATTCCCCGGGAATGGGGGAATGGGAAAGCGCTGCCTCCGGCGCTTTCGCTTTCGCTTCCGACCTGCGGGACGGGGGGGTCTGCCCGGCGCCCGGTGACGTCCGTGGAAGCTCGGGCTGCCATTGGCTGGCGGTGGGTGGCGGCGCCAATGGCGGGGCCTGGGGGCGGGGCGGGGCCGGAGCGGAGCGGAGCAGCGCCATGGGGCCGGTGCCGGCGCTGGGGCTGCGGCTGCTGCTGGGGGTCCTCGGCGGGGCGGCGGGCGGTGAGCGGGGACCCGGGATAACCCCCCGAGACCCCCCTGGGCTCCCTTTACCCGCACCCGGCCCCCCCCCCCCCCCCCCACCTTCTCCCCTTGATCCCCGGGCACCGGTGCCCCATTCCCGGGCACCGGGACCCCCTTAGACGACCCACCCCCAGACACCCCATTTCTTGCCACTGGCAACTTTCCCGGCCGCTGGGACCCCTTCAGCTCCCCCTTTCCCACCACCGCGCCCCACCCCACGGACACTAGGACCCACCTTGGGCCCCTCCCTCGGGATCTCCCCCAATCCTTGACACTGGGGACCCCCTGGCTTTCCCTTCCCGGGGACCGGGACCCCCCCCCCTTCCCCAACACACCTGGCTCCCCCACATCCCCCCCCAGTCCCGTCCCTCTTGACGCTGCCTCCCCACCCCCTGATCCGCTCCCCTGGCACACCCCCCCCCCCCCAGCCTCGCTACGCACCCCTGCAACCCTCGGCCACCCTCACCCCCGTCCCCAATCAACCCCGCTGCCCCCCACCCCCCTCACTGCCCGCTGTGTCCCCGCAGGCCCCCACTCCTTGCACTACTTTAATGTGCAGGTGTTGGAGCCCAGCCCGGGGGTGCCCGAGTTTGTGGAAGCGGGGTACCTGGACGGGAACCTCATCTCGCGCTACGACAGCGAGACGGGGAGGACGGTGCCCGGGGCGGACTGGATGGCGGCCAACCTGGACCAGGCGTACTGGGACAGCCAGACCCAGATCTCCCAGAACGGTTACCAGGTCGCCCGCGCGGACCTGGAGACAGTGCGGAGCCGCTACAACCAGAGTGGGAGTGAGCGCGGGCTGGGACGGGATGCTGTGGGACGGGAGAGTATCCAAGCCCCAAGATCCTGCCCTGCCCCACGCTGCTGCCCCGCCTTGTGCCGGTCCTTCTCTACCCAATATCCTTCCCACAGGGCTCCCAACTACGATGTCCCCCAGCCCCAGGGATTGGGGTCTGCCCTGTCCCATACCTGCAATGCTTGGGATCACCCATCCCAGAGTCGGGGCGGGCCCTCTGGCCGCCCCATCCCAGCTCCTCACGCGCCCACGGCAGTCACGACCCTCAGAACCAGAGGAGCTCCCAGCCCCTTGCCCTCCCCACGGTGCTCAGGGCCCCCATCCCACAGCCAGAGGGGCTCCCCCAGCCCCATCCCGTCTCCCTGTGCCCCCCACGGCCTTCAAGACCCATCCCAGCCCCTCGCTGTCCCAGGGTGCCGTGGGGCTGGGTGCCAGCCCAGCCACGCCGTGGGTGCCGGGGGTCTGCATCACGGCTCTGGGTGACACCCCGAGTGCTGTGGGCCCCGGGCAGGACGGGGGGCAGCCCTGGTGCCGGTGCCCGATGGGCTCACCCAGGGCTGGGGTGGGGGGTGCTGCCGGGGGGTCTGTGCCCCACTGCGGGCCCTGGGCTGCAGCAGCCCCTCAGCCCTGGCTCCTGGTCGCGTTCCAGGGGCTCACACGCGGCAGCGCATGCTTGGCTGTGACCTCCTGGAGGACGGTAGCATCAGGGGGTACTGGCAGTACGCGTACGACGGGAGGGACTTCATCGCCTTTGACATGGACACGATGACGTTCATTGCGGCAGACGCGGTGGCACAAATCACCAAGAGGAAGTGGGAGGAGGACAAGACTGAAGCCGAGCGGCGCAAGCACTGTCTGGAGATTACCTGCATCGAGTGGCTGAGGAAATACGTGAGCTACGGGCGGGCCGTGCTGGAGAGGAAAGGTGAGGGCGAGACGGGGAGGCTGGGGAGCGGCCAGCGCGGGTGCGTGTGCCGTCCCTCACCGCCACCCCCTCCCCAGAGCCCCCCGCGGTCCGAGTGTCGGGGAAGGAGGCCCACGGGATCCTGACCTTGCGCTGCCGCGCTCACGGCTTCTACCCGCGGCCCATCACCGTCAGCTGGCTGAAGGACGGCGAGGTGAGGGACCAGGAGACGGAGTGGGGCAGCGTCGCGCCCAACAGCGACGGCACCTACTACACCTGGGCCTCCATCGAGGCCCGCCCGGGGGAGCAGGACAAGTACCGGTGCCGCGTGGAGCACGCCAGCCTGCCCGAGCCCGGCCTCTACGCGTGGGGTGAGCCCGGTGGCCTTGGGCACGTGGAGGGGTGGGCCGGGGTGGTTGCCCTTCCCCTGCTCACGGCGCTGCTCTCCCCCAGAGACGGAGTCCAACCTGTGGGCCATCGTGCTGGGGGTGGCCGTTGCCGTCCTGGCCGTCGCTGCCATCTGTGGATTCGTCGTATGGAAGCGGAAGTCGGGTAAAGCATCGGGGCCGGTGAGGCAGAGGGGTGCGGGAGGAAGGCAGGGCCAGGGGGGTCTGTGGGCACGAGCCCCTGTGCTCTGGGGAGCCCCCGAGGCTGTTGGGGAAGCGCGGTGGGTGCTGATGCCTCTCTCTCTCTGCAGGGAAGAAGAAGGCGGGCTACGGCATGGCGTCAAGTGAGTAGCGGGGGCCGGTCCGGCTCCAGCCGCTGCCCAGTGCCGGGGGGGTCTCGTGGCTCCGGTTTCTGGCCGCTGCCGGCATTTTCCGACCCCCATCCTCCCTGTGCCGCCCCTCGTTGCAGCCCCGTAGTGGGGACGTACGGAAGAGGTCGTGTGTCCCCCCCGGTGCTCGCGGCACCATCCTCCTCTCCCGGTGGCTGCAGCGCGGCCGTGGCTCCCGGCCGGCTCCTGGCACATGCCCCGTGCCCGTAGCGAGCCCGGGGCTGGCAGCTCACGGCTGTTTCTCTCTCGCAGGCACCGACAGTGGGTCTGGCAGCACGTGCACAGGTACGGCGTGGGGACGGACGGGGCGGCCCCAGCTCTCCGTGCTCCCCCCACAGCAACCCCCGGCTGCGGGAGGGGGTCACCGAGACGCCCAGAGCGGAGGGTTGGGGAGAGGGAGGTGGCCCTGGGTGACACTGTCTGTTCCTCCCGTCCCTGCAGGGGTCACCGCCTGAGCGCTGGACGAGGGGCCGGCGCGTGGCTGGATGCGGCCCCTGCCCTGGCCGCGGCTGGAGGCAGAGAGGAGCTGGGGGAGGCCGGGGGCTGCCTGCAGAGAGAGCTTGTCCCGCCGCCCCCGCCCAGCCCCGCTGTGGTGCCGGGTCTTCTTCCCGCTTCCTATTTGCCGATTCTTTCAAATTCTGTGTGATGCAGTTATTAGCCGTGGTTTTATTTCGAGGTTGTAACTGATTTCCTCTGCGTACGTTCGTTCCCTGGGGCACACCACGCTGGTCCCCCCCCTCCCTCGGGCTGCGGCTCCTCTCCCGGTGCTGCTCTCCCAGTCTCGGCTCGAAGGCTGGGCTGGTTTTGCCTGGGCTTGGGTTGATTTTCTCGCTCGCAGCCCAGCACGATGCGGTGTTCAGGATTCCCGACCGCGACGCCGTTGGTGACGCAGCGCTGGGGCTGAAGAGCGTTGGCGGCGCTCAAGGTCTTCTCCGTTTCTCACTCGCCCCCTGGTGAGCAGATGGGGGTTGTGCCAGCGGTTGAGCGGGGACGCAAGCAGACAGGCGACCTAAACTAGCGGGAGTAGCACGGGATCATAGAATCGCCTGGTTTGGAAGGAAAATTCGAGGTCAGCGAGTCCAACCATCCACCTAACGCTGCCAAAACCACCGCTAAACCATGTCCCTCAGCACCGCGTCTGCCCGGCTCTTAAATACCTCCAGGGATGGCGATTCCACCACTTCCCTGGGCAGCCTGTTCCAACGCTTGACAACTCTTTCATGTCCTGCTCAACGACAACAAGGGAAAAGAGGGGGTTGAGGGGGGACTGGGCACCTTTTCTTCGGGACGTGGCTGGGCATCCTTGTCCCTGTGGTGGCGGTGGGGAGCTCTGAGGCCACGTAGACGGGAGCTGAGGAGAAGCTCTCCCGATACGAGGCTACATAAAGAGGCGCTGAGAAGAAGCCCTCCTGCCCCGAGGCCCTGCAGATGGGCACTGAGACAAAGGTTTGCTGGTTTGAGGTCACGCAGACGCTCCCCGGGGATCCCGTGGTGCCAGTAGCCGCCCGGCCACTGTGAACGCCAGTAGCCGCAGGCCAGCTTCCAGCCAGGTGGCTACCAGGCCCAACCAGGCCAGTGCCGGGGCCAGCCGGGCCAGCGCCGCCAGCAGCACCACGTCAACCAGGAGCAGGAGGCAGGACAGGCGGACGGCGGGGAGCAGCGCCATGGCCGGGGTGTTCACCAGTAAAGACCAGTGCTCCCAGTGCAGCTCCCCTGGTCGATGCTCGGCACCCTATGCAAGTCCCCAGCCAACACCAGTGCTCCCAGTCCAGCCCCATCAGCTCCCCTCGACCCCACCCAGCTCCCTGGGCCACTCACCAGTCAACACCAGTGCTCCCAGTCCACACCCCCAGTCCCAGCCTGGACTCCCAAGACCCTGCTCAATACCCTGAGGCACTCACCAGCCAACACCAGTGCTCCCAGTCCAGACCCATCAGCTCCCCTCGACCCTACCCGGCACCCTGAGGCACTCACCAGTCAACACCAGCGCTCCCAGTCCACGCTCCCAGTCCCAGCCTGGACCCCCAAGCCCCCACCCAGCTCCCTGGGCCGCTCACCAGTCAACACCAGTGCTCCCAGTCCACACCCCCAGTCCCAGCCTGGACTCCCAAGACCCTGCCCAACACCCTGAGGCACTCACCAGCCAACACCAGTGCTCCCAGTCCACACCCCCAGTCACAGCCTGAACTCCCAAGACCCTGCCCAACACCCTGAGGCACTCACCAGCCAACACCAGTGCTCCCAGTCCACGCCCCCAGTCCCAGCCTGGACTCCCAAGACCCTGCCCAACACCCTGGGGCACTCACCAGTCAACACCAGTGCTCCCAGTCCAGCCCCATCAGCTCCCCTCGACCCCACCCAGCTCCCTGGGCCACTCACCAGTCAACACCAGTGCTCCCAGTCCACACCCCCAGTCCCAGCCTGGACTCCCAAGACCCTGCTCAATACCCTGAGGCACTCACCAGCCAACACCAGTGCTCCCAGTCCAGACCCATCAGCTCCCCTCGACCCTACCCGGCACCCTGAGGCACTCACCAGTCAACACCAGCGCTCCCAGTCCACGCTCCCAGTCCCAGCCTGGACCCCCAAGCCCCCACCCAGCTCCCTGGGCCGCTCACCAGTCAACACCAGTGCTCCCAGTCCACACCCCCAGTCCCAGCCTGGACTCCCAAGACCCTGCCCAACACCCTGAGGCACTCACCAGCCAACACCAGTGCTCCCAGTCCAGACCCATCAGGTCCCCTCGACCCTACCCGGCACCCTGGGCCGCTCACCAGTCAACACCAGTGCTCCCAGCCCAGCCCAGCCCAGCCCAGCCCAGCCCCATCAGCTCCCCTCGACCCCCCGGCACCGGAGCCCGCACCAGTGCTCCCAGTACAGCCCCCCCAGTAGCCCCAGTCCCACCCGGTACCTCGCAGCACGGTCCCGTCGCGCCGCCTTTTGGTTTCACTTTCGAGGCCCCGCCCCCTCCCGGCCCCGCCCCCGGCCCCGCCCCCGCCGCACGCGCCGCTCCAAACTGCTCCAGCTCCATCTGCCCGGCAACTGATGACGCCGCCGCCTCCTCGGCCAATCAGCGCCGCCCGCCCGGCTCCTGCCCCGCCTTCACCCCCCCCATCCTCCAGGGGGACACCCCAGGGACCGGGATGGGGACCCCCCCCAGCCGTACCCGGTGCCCCCCAGCCGCGCCCGGTTCCCGGTGCCCCTCTGCGATGCCCGGTGTCCCCCCCCGGTAGTGCCCAGTGACCCCCCCGGTGCCCGGTAGCCGGTACCTGGTGCCCGCCCCCGTTGCCTGAGGCCCGGGGACCCCCCCAGCCGTGCCCGGTGCCCCCTCCGATACCCGGTGGCCCCCCCGTGTCTGGTGCCCCCCCACCCCGGGGCTTCCCACCGGGGCTTCCCCCCGGGGCTGGGCCATGCGCAGCCGCCGCCGGTCCCGCCCCCGGGCTGGGTTTCGCTTTCCGAGAAACGGCGGCGCTGCCGGGAGGGGGATCGGGACCGGCACCGGCACCGGCACCGGCACCGGCACCGGCACCGGCACCGGGATCGGGATCGGGACCGGGACCGGGACCGGGACCGGAACCGGGGCCGTGAGCGGCAGCGGGAGCGGGAGCGGGATCGGGACCAGAACGGGGAGAAGGGTCCCGGGAGAAGGAGCGGGACCGGCCCGGAGCGGGGACATCGGCACCGGGAGCGCACCGGGGCAGGACCGGGAGCGGAGCGGAGCACATCGGGTGCCACCGGGACCGGATCAATCACGCCGGAGCACCCCCGGGACAAGGACTGGGACACACCGGGTCACCCCCAGGACCGGAGCGGGACACACCGGGATCGGGACCAGGTCACACCCGGACACGCTGGGACCGGATCGGAGCACCCCGGGACGGAGACCGGGACACACCGGGTCACCCCGGGAGCGGAGCGGAGCACCCCGGGTGACACCGGGAGCCGACGGGGACAGACGATGGCGGCCTCCTCCACCCCCCGCCGCCTCCTGGCCCTGCTGAGCCCCGAGCGCCGGCGCTGCGCGGTGGTGGCGGCGCTGATGGCGGCATCGGTCCTCGGTAACGGGGGGGGGGGGGGGGCAGCACCTCGGGGTTGTGGGGGGGTGGGGGGGGCTCTGAGCTTTTGGGGACCCCCCCATTGATGGGGGAGGAAGCACCCATCGGGGGGGGGTTACTCTGAGCTCTGGGGGGGGCAGCACCCAACTTGAGGGGGGGGAAGCACCCATCGGGGGGGGGTTACTCTGAGCTATGGGGGGGGCAGCACCCAACTTGGGGGGGGGGGAAGCACCCAAAGGGGGGATGCTCTGAGCTATGGGGGGGGGGAAGCACCCAGGTTTAGGGGGGCAGCACCCAAGTACCCAAATTTGGGGGGGGGAAGCACCCATTGCGGGGGATGCCCTGAGCTGGGGCGGGGGGGGGATGGGGGTGGGCAGCACCCAACTTAGAGGGGAGTCAGCACCCAAATTTGGGGGGGGGTGCTCTGAGCTATGGGGAGGGGGGGGCAGCACCCAGGTTTTGGGGGGCAGCACCCAACTTGAGGGGGGGAGAAGGCAGCACCCAGAGGGGGGGTGTCCTGAGGTTTGGGGGGGGGAAGTACCCAGTTTGGGGGGGGGCAGCACCCAACTTTGGGGGGGGGTCAGCACTCAGTGGGGGATGCTCTGAGCTATGGGGGGGGGGCAGCACCCAGGTTTGGGGGGGCAGCACCCAACTCTGGGGGAGGAAGCACCCATTGAGGGGGTGCTCTGAGCTGGGGGGGGGGCGGCAGCACCCAACTTTGGGGGGTGAAGCACCCATTGGGGGGGTGCTCTGAGCTGGGGCAGGGGGGGCAGCACCCATTTTGGGGGGGGCAGCACCCAGTGGGAGGTGGGGGGATGGGTGGGTGAATCACCAGCCCCTCAAGGTCACACCATGGGGTGTCGTTCCCCCCCCACCACCTTGGGGGGGGGGTGACACAGACCAGGGGGGACCCCGTCACCCTGACGCCATGTCTGTGTTCCCCCCCGCCCCCGGCAGGGGAGGTGGCCGTCCCCTACTTCACGGGGCGCGTCACCGACTGGGTGGCCAGCGAGGACGAGATGGTGGCCACCTGGCCCATGGCGCTGCTGGGGCTCAGCAGGTAGGATGGTGACACCGGGGATGTCACACGGGCCAGAGAGGGGGGTGACACGCGTGCCCCCGGGCTAAGCCAACCCAATGCTACCACTGCAGTGCCGTCACCGAATTCGTCTGCGATGTCACCTACGCGGGGACGTTGAGCCGGGCGTTGGGACGCCTCCAACGTCGCGTCTTCGCTGCCGTCCTGCAACGGGACGTCACCTCCCTGCAGGTGACGGGGACCGGGGCGGTGACGGCGCGGGTGACGGGGGACGTGGAGGCCACGCACGCGGCGGTGTCCGAGGCGCTCAGCCTCTTGCTGTGGTACCTGGCGCGGGGCCTTTGCCTCCTGGTCACCATGGCGTGGTTGTCACCCCACCTGGCCTTTGTCACACTCCTGTCACTGCCCGTCCTCCTGCTGCTGCCCCGCTGCGTCGGCAAGATCCAGCAGGTACCAGGGCGAGGGACACGGGTCCCTTGTCACCTCCCTCTGCCCACTCTTCCCTCCCTGCACCCCCTGGGCCCTCCCCATTCCCGCTGTCCCCTCCCCATGCCATCCGTCCCCTCTGTGAGCTTACTGTCCCCTCTCCATGCCCACTGTCCCCTCCCTGTGCCCACTGTCCCCTCCATGTGCCCCCTGTCCCCTCCCCATCCCCACTGTCCCCTTCCTGCACCCCTTGTCACCTCCCTATGCCCACTGTCCCCTCCCCATGCCAACAACCCCCTCCCTGTGCTTACTGTCCCCTCCCCATGCCCACTGTCCCCTCCCTGTGCCCCCTGTCCCCTGTCCATGCCCATTGTCCCCTCTCCATGCCCACTGTCCCCTTCCTGCACCCCTTGTCACCTCCCTATGCCCACTGTCCCCTCCCCATGCCAACAACCCCCTCCCTGTGCCATCTGTCCCCTCCCTATGCCCACTGTCCCCTCCATGTGCCATCTGTCCCCTCCCCATGCCCACTGTCCCCTCCATGTGCCATCTGTCCCCTCCATGTGCCCCCTGTCCCCTCTCCATGCCCATTGTCCCCTCCTCATCCCCACTGTCCCCTCCCTATGCCCACTGTCCCCTCCATGTGCCATCTGTCCCCTCCATGTGCCCCCTGTCCCCTGTCCATGCCCATTGTCCCCTCCTCATCCCCACTGTCCCCTCTCCATGCCCACTGTCCCCTCCCGGCTCCCCCTGCCCCCCCCCAACCCCCCCCGAGGTGACACCGCTGTCCCCCAGGGGCTGGCGAGGCAGGTGCAGGAGGCGCTGGCAGGTGCCACCGAGGTGGCGGTTGAGACCTTCCAGGCCATGGCCACCGTCCGCAGCTTCGCCCACGAGGCCGGGGCCACCGAGCGGTACCGCCAGCGCCTGCGCCACGTCTACCGGCTGGAGGGGAAGGACGCGGCCACCTACGCCGCCACCCTCTGGGCCAGCGGGGTACGGGGACAGGGGACACGGTGGCACGGGGAGAGGGGAATGTGGGGATGGGGTGGCACAGGGGCTGGGGGACGTGGTGGTGTGGGGCGGGGGGACGTGGGGATGCGGTGTCCTGGGGACAGGGGACACCAGATGCAGTGGCACGGGGCTGGGGGTGTGATGGTGGGGGGGGGTGACGGGACACGGTGACACAGTGTCCTGGGGACAGGGGACATGGTGGTGCGGTGGTATGAGGCTGGGGGGACATGGGGATGTGGTGGCACAGAGACATGCGGACACAGTGGCATGGGGACAGGGGACTTGGAGACGTTGTGGCACGGGGGACAACATGGTATGGGGACAGTGGGACATGGGGGTAGGGTGGCATGGGGACAGGGGACATGATGGCGTGGGAGTGGTGGGACAGGGGGATGCAGTGGCATGGGGACAGGGGATGTGATGGCATGGGGTTGACAGGACATGGGAAGATGGTGGCACGGGGCAGGGGGGACATGGGGACGCAGTGACATGGATATGGGGGACGTGATGGCATGGGGGCGACGGGACATGGGGGTACAGCAGCATGGGGACAGGGGACATGGGGATGCGATAGCATGGGGATGGGGGACATGAGGATGTGGTGGCACGGGGGCTGGGGGACATGGGGAAATGGTGGCACAGCGCTGGGGGACATGATGGCACGGGGATGGTGGTACATGGGGACATGGTGGCATGGGCCTGAGGGACGTTATGGCGTGGGGGTGATGGGACATGGGGATGTGGTGGCATGGGGACAGGGGACACCCGATGAGGTGGCGCAGGGCTGGAGGATGCGTTGGTGTGGGGGCGGCAGGACATGGGGACACAGTGGCCTGGGGACAGGGGACCTGGGGATGTGGTGGCATGGGGACACGGGGGACATGATGGCATGGGGGTGATGGGATATGGGGGCATGGGGATGAGGTAACATGGTGGCACAGGGGCAGAGGGACATGTGGTGGCATGGGGACAGGGCACATGGGGACGCAGTGGCACAGGGCTGGGGGACATGGAGGTGCAGTGGCACGGGGACAGGGGACATAGGGGTGGGGTGCCACAGGGCTGGAGGACATAGGGATGTGGTGGCATGGGGACACAGGAGCATGGTGACACAGGGCTGGGGGACACCAGGATGAGGTGGCATGTAGCTGGGGGACGTGATGACGCAGAGGTTAGGGGAGCCGGGGACATGGTGACACGGGGCTGGGGGACACCAGGATGAGGTGGCATGTAGCTGGGGGACGTGATGACGCAGGGGTTAGGGGAGCCGGGGACATGGTGGCACGTGGCTGGGGGACATGATGCCATGGGGAAATCAGGACACAGGGGGTACGACAGTGCGGGGACTCTGGGGCACGGGACCACGGTGACACGGGGGGATGTGACATCCCTGGGGTAGGGGGGAAACGCGATGGCACAGGGGAGGTGACAGAGCAAGGCTGGGACCTCGGTGTCCCTGCAGAGGGGTGGCCACGGCGAGGAGGGTGACGGGTATCCCCCCCAGCGGTGACATCCCCCATGTGTCCCCAGTTCTCGGCGCTGGGCCTGAAGCTGGGGCTCCTCTGCTACGGGGGACAGCTGGTGTCCGCGGGGACCATCACCACCGGGGACCTTGTCACCTTCCTCATCTACCAGATGCAGTTCACCGAGGCTGTGGAGGTGAGCCCGAGGGGACACCGTGTCCCCAGCGTCCTCCCCGCCGTGTCCCCAAGCCTGTTCGCCGCGCCCCTCTCCGCTGTGTCCCCGTGCCAGTCCCAGTGTGTCCCCGTTGCCATCCGTGTCCCCACGCCCTCCCTGCCATGTCCCTGCGTCCCCGTGCCCATCTCTCCGTGTGCCTCCGTGCCAGTCCCAGTGTGTCCCCGTTGCCATCCGTGTCCCCACGCCCTCCCTGCCATGTCCCTGCGTCCCCGTGCCCGTCTCTCCGTGTGCCTGTGTCCCCCTGCCACATCCCCACGCTGGTCCCACCGTGTCCCTGTGCCCTCCCATGTCCCCCCACCATGTCCCTGTGCCCTCCGTGTCCCTACACCCTCCTGGCCATGTCCCCACACCCTCCTGGCCATGTCCCCATGCCCGTTCCCTGTGTCCCCATGTCGTCCTGGACACAGCCCCGTGCCTGTCCTCTGTGTCCCCAACGCCTCCTCTCTGTGTCCCCACGCCCTGCCATCTCCCTTTGCCCTCCCGACCATGTCCCTGTGTCCCCAGCTGTGTCCCTGTATCCTCCCTGCCACATCCCCACGCTGGTCCCACCGTGTCCCTGTGCCATCTGATGTCCCCCCACCATGTCCCTGTGTCCTTCGTGGTCCCACCACTCCTGGCCGTGTCCCCATGCCCGTTCCCCGTATCCTCCTGGCTGCATCCCTGTCCCAGTCCCGTGTCCCCAAGCCCGTTCCCCAATCCCCACACCCTCCCGGCCATGTCCCTGTGCCCATTCCTCATGTCCCCATGTCCTCCTGGACGCGTCCCTGTCCCTGTCCTCTGTGTCCCCATGCCCATTCCGCACGTCCCCACACCCTCCCCACCGTGTCCCTACTGTGTCCCCAGGTCCTGCTCCGCTACTACCCCAACATGACCAAGGCCGTGGGCTCCTCGGAGAAGATCTTTGAGTTCCTGGACCAGGAGGAGCAGGTGGCACCCCGAGGGACGCTGGCACCAGATGTCCTGCAGGGCCACCTCCAGCTTGAGGAGATCTGGTTCTCCTACCCCCAGCACCAAGAGCCCGTCCTCAAGGTGGGAGTGGGGACAGGGCAGGGGACGCAGGGACATGATGGGAGGACACAGTGGGAGAGGGCACGGGGACATGGCATGGGGACATAGAGGTGGTGGGGAGGGGGTGGGGACACGGTGGGGACACGGCAGGTGGACATGGGGAGATAGAGGGGAGGGCATGGGGACATGGACGTGGTGGGGAGGGCGTGGGGACACAGTGGAGGGACACGGGGATGTGGTGGGAAGGGCATGGGGACCCAGAGTTGGTGGGGACGTGGTGGGGACACGGCAGGCGGAGGATGGGGACGCACTGGGGAGGGCGTGCGGACACGGACATGGTGGGGAGAGCGGAGACACGGTGGGGGGACATGGACGTGGTGGGGACATGGACGTGGTAGGGACAAGGAGAGGGGGCCAGGGGGCCATGGTGGGAAGACACCGGGGGGACATGGTGGGGAAGGCATGGGGACATGGCAGGGGCCATGGGGACATGGCAGGGAGGGCCCGGGGAGGGACGGGGACATTAGAGGAGGGGGTGTGGGTGTGTCACCTTTATGTGTGTCCCCCAGGGCGTGTCACTGGAGCTGCGCCCCGGGGAGGTGCTGGCGGTGGTGGCCCCCCCGGGGGCGGGGAAGAGCACCCTGGTGTCCCTGGTCCTGGGCCTGCGCTCGCCGGGGGCCGGGCGGGTGCTTCTGGATGGTCACCCCCTCCCTGACTACCAGCACCCCTACCTGCGCTGCCAGGTGCCACCACCGCCCCGGTCACACGATGTCCCCAACAGAACCCACTGCCACCCTCGTGTCACCAATGGGGTCCCCACCACTTCCCCGTGTCACGCGTCACCGGGCATCCCCAGTGGGTCCCCACCACCACCACCATGTCACCAGCCATTCCGAACAAGTCCCCACCATCACCCCCGTGTCACCAGCCATCCCCACCGTGGCCCGGCCACCACTGTGTCACCAGATTTCCCCGCTGCCTCCCCAGACGTCCCTACCATGTCCATGCCATGTCCCCACCACGGCCCCATCTCTCCTCCCACCACGTCCCCTGACACGTCCTTAACTGTCCCCACCATGTCCCCAACACGTCCCTGCCGTGTCCCCAGCTGTCCCCGCTGCATCCCCAGCCATCCCCGACATGTCCCCAATGCATCCCCAGCGGTGTCCCCAGCCGTCCCTGCCATGTTCTCAGCTGAGTCCCCAGAGCCATCCCTGTCATGTCCTTGCCACATCCCCACCATGTCCCCACCGTGTCCCCAGCCACATCCCTGCCACTTCCCCCCCCTCCATGTCCCCAAAGCGTCCCCAGCCATCCCCTCCGCCGCAGGTGGCCGCCGTCCCCCAGGAGCCGGTGCTCTTCTCCCGCTCGCTCCACGCCAACATCGCCTACGGGCCGGGAAGCTGGAACCGGGCGCAGGTGACGGTGGCAGCCCGCCGGGCGGGCGCCCACACCTTCATCAGCCGCCTGCCCCAGGGCTACGACACAGGTAGGAGGTGTGTCCCCTTGCCCTGGCCCCATGGCCCCATGGCCCTACCCTGAGCCCCGGCTTCACGCAGAGGTCGGCGAGCTGGGGGGGCAGCTCTCCGGGGGACAGCGGCAGGGGGTGGCCATCGCTCGCGCCCTGGTGAGGAGCCCCCGTGTCCTCGTCCTCGATGAGCCCACCAGCGCCCTGGACAGCGAGAGCCAGCTGCAGGTGAGAGGTGACGCCCGTGGCCTCTTGGGGCCCCTGCCCAGTAGCACCCTGGTCTTCCCCCTGGGTCTCCTCTTTCCATCACCTCCTTGTCCCCAGTCCCTGTGTCACCGCGGTCCCTGCTCCCTGCGTCCCCTGGGTCCCTCCTTCCCATGCCCCCATGGTCTCAACTGCCCACGTCCCCTGGATCCTCACTCGCCACCACGTCCCCTCGGTCCCCACATCCCCTTGGTTCTTGGGCCCCATGTCCCCTGTGTCCCTGCCCCCATCTCCCCTGGATCCTCATGCTCCATGTCCCCTTGGTCCCGCCTTGGACCCCATGGCCCCTGGATGCCCATTCCTCATAACCCCTGGGACCCTGCTCCCCATGTCCCCTTGGTCACCATGTCCCATTCATCCCTGGTCCCCACATCCCCTTGGTCCCAGCGTCTCCTTGTTCCTTAGTCCCCACATCCCTCTGTCCCCGTTCCCCACGTCCCCTTGGTCCCCACATTCCCTTGGTCCTTGGTCTCCATGTCCCCTCTGTCCCCACACCTGGGGGTCCCCACTGACGATGCCACCCACCGCAGGTGGAGGAGGAGATCTTTGGAGCCAGCGGGGCCGGACGCGCGGTGCTGCTGGTGACAGGGAAGGTGGCCCTGGCCATGCGGGCGCAGCGGGTGGCCGTGCTGGCAGGGGGACGACTGGAGGAGCTGGAGTCCCCGAGGGAGCTCCTGTGCCCTGGCAGCCGCTACTGGCACCTGCTGCAGGGCGGGGGACAGGGGGGGACAGCGGAGGACGGGGACACGGGGAAGGAGGATGAGGGACAGCAGGAGCTGGGGATGGGGACACCAAGGGATGGGGACACCAAGAGATGGGATGGAGACACCAGGAGCAGGGATGGGGACACCAAAAGCTGTGACACGGGACCGTGAGAGCTGTGATGGGGGAGCGCAGGTGCCAGGCCAAGAGCGTGGCCATGGCCCTGCTGCGTTATGGTGCCCATGGGGGCCACCAGGGCTGGTGACTGACAAGACTGGCCACGGAACGCAGAGTTTGAAATAAATCCTTCTCTTTGTACCCGGGATGTGTTGGGGGACCCCGAAACTGGGGTGGGAAGGGGCTGCAGAGATGGGGGGTGGGTGGGGGGCTGAAATAGGGGTGCAGGGATGGGTGGGTGGGGAGCACAACGGGGTGGCCGGGGTGACCCACTGGGGACAGAAATATGTACAAAATAAAGTATAATGGCTTCGGAGAGGAGCCAGCTGGGTCACGGGGGCTGGAGGGGGCTGCCCAGCCTGGCTACGGGGTCTTGGGCGCCAAAGCCACGTGTTCGCCCTGTGGTTGTCACCGCCACCATGGGAAGCGCGTGGCAGTGACCTCGGTGTGACATCATTAATCGGCCACCCCCTCGTGATATCGCTGCCACCGTCTTTTACACCCGAGAGGCTTCACGCGCTTGATTCCCGCGCATCGTTCACGTCAATGAAGGACCTGTGCGATGGCTGCTGGGGTCAGGTCCACCCCGCCATCGCGAGCCCACCCACGCAGTGTGGCTCTACCCCGATGTCCCAGGGGCCACCGAGCTGTGAACAGCTCATGACAACGTTCCCAGTCCAGGTCGACCTGAACCACGCCGATTTGGCCACCTGGTCTCCTTGCTCCTTGAGCTGATGGTCTCCAGGGACGTGGATCTTGGACAACATCTACATGGTGGACCTTTACACCCAGGGGCTCTACCCAGGCAGGAGGGTCCAGCCCAGAGGGAGTAACCTCTGTGACCATCGTGGTAGCCACCCCCACAGGGCCCTGGCCACCCTCAACAAGTCAGTACGGAGACCGGGCACTGGCCACATTTCTCTAGGGCCAGCTGGGTGGCTTTGACTTCTGCAGCTTCCCTCGAAGGAAGAGAGGTGGAGAGAGACGTTTTACCAAGGCCTGTGGTGACAGGACACGGGCCGTGGTTTGAAACTGGAAGAGGGGAGATCTGGACTGGACATTAGAAATGTTTTACGAGGAGGGTGGTGAGGTTGCCCAGAGAAGTTGTGGATGCCCCATCATTGGAACATTCAAGGTGAGATAGAATCACAGAATGGTTTGGGTTAGAAGGGACCTTAAAGACCAGCTAGTTCCATCCCCCTGCCCTGGGCAGGGACACCTCCCACCAGAACAGGTTGCTCCAAGCCCCGTCCAACCTGGCCTTGAACCCCTCCAGGGATGGGGCAGCCACAGCTTCTCTGGGCACCCTGGCCCAGGGGCTCACCGCCCTCACAGCAAAGAATTTCTTCCTCAGATCTCATCTCAGTCTCCCCTCTGCCAGTGTCAAACCCTTCCCCCTCGTCCCATGGCTCCCCTCCCTGCTCCAGAGTCCCTCCCCAGCTTTCCTGGAGCCCCTTTAGGGACTGGAAGAGGCTCAAAGGTCTCCCCGGAGCCTTCTCCTCCAGGCTGAACACCCCCAGCTCTCCCAGCCTGTCCTCACAGCAGAGGGGCTCCAGCTCTTGGATCATCTTTGTGGCCTCCTCTGGCCCTGCTCCAACAGCTCCGTGTCCTTCTGCTGTTGGTGCTCCAGAGCCGAAGGTGCACTCAATCAAACTGTCCACGTCGCCAACAAAGGTCTTAAACAGCATCGGTCCCGGTACCGACCCCCGAGGAACGCCACTCGTCGCTGGTCTCCGCTTGGACATTGAGCCGTTGACCACAACTCTTCGAGTGCGACCATCCAGCCAATTTCTTCTCCCCTGAGTGGCCCATCCGTCAAATCCGCGTCTCTCCAATTTAGTGACAAGGATGTTGTGGGGGACAGTGTGAAACGCTTTGCACGAGTCCAGGTAGATGATGTCCGTTGCTCTTCCCTTAACCAGCAACGCTGTAGCCCGATTGTAGAAGGCCACCAAATCGGTCGGGCGTGACTTGCCCTTAACGAAGCCACATTGCAGTAGCCGCAGTGCCTGCTGCTGGGGTCGGAGTGGCTGCAGTGCCTGTTGGTCTGCCTTCCCTCTCTCTCTCCCATGGGGGTGCTGCACAATGTCAGGCAGCGTTTGGTAGATCCTGGCCAGGGCTCAGCACCGTGCGGTTCGTTGGGCCTCTCGGGAACAGCCGCAGCATTTTCCTTCCTAATATTCTACGGCTTTATCAGGGTCCTGTAGTCGCTCAGGGGTGAAGTCCCAAACCATCGGAGGGGGGAAGTTCTCCAGATACCGGCCCATACTCTCCCACGTGCCGTGCCAGCCGTGACTATCCAGCCTCACGGCACACCTCTGGCTGCTCTTCTTAAATAGCCGTTGAACCCTAAACGAGACCCGAAACATGTTCGGGAGACACAGCAACAGGAACACGCTGCCTGGAACATCCCAGGGATATTCAAAGTTCTCAAGAGCTGTTGTACTGCCCGAAGGAGAAAGGGAGGCGGAAGTATCGCACCCAGCTTCCACCATGGATCGGGTGCCATCGGTCATAAATGCCAAGAGATGGAGCCCGAGGCACGGGCAGGACAGCAATGCCACGCAAACATCCCATCATAACCCCCTGAGCAGCGACACTATCGTACCATTAGTCGCTATTACACAAGGAAGCAAAATGATAATCCCGATCCCTCTTCCGGAGGGTGATAAACAGCATCGCGAGGAGTACAAAGAGCACGTAAGAATTCACAAAACGCGGCCATGAGAACAAACGAAGCAACCTTGTGACCAGCAACTATTTAACTCGTATAATAAATAACGTAAAACAAATTCGTTTTTAACACGTTCTGCTCGGCTCCGTCGTTCTCTCAACCCTTCGAGCCCCACATGGGGTGCCAAAAAGGGCTGTTGTGATCCATCAACTCCACAGCCCCCAGCAATGGATCCCACCTTCCCAACCTTCTAGTTCCAGTCTGTGAGTCCCTCCATCCCAGCACGGGAGCAAATGCCTCCAGCTGCCTGATGGGCGAAACCGTTCCCCGTATCGCGCGGCCTGGTCAGGGATAGGGACCAGCTCGTTCCTGCCTCTGCCCCCTCGCAGGAGCAGCTGCTGCTTCTCTTACTGACAGAGTCGACCTCCACGTCCACTGTGTCTCCTTGACCACAAGAGCAGGTATTTCAGTTCAGAGTCGAGCTCCTGGTTCAGTTGCAGTGACCGTCTGCGTGACCTCAAACCAGCAAACCTTTGTCTCAGTGCCCGTCTGCAGGGCCTCGGGGCAGGAGGGCTTCTTCTCAGCGCCTCTTTATGTAGCCTCGTATCGGGAGAGCTTCTCCTCAGCTCCCGTCTACATGGCCTCAGAGCTCCCCACCGCCACCACAGGGACAAGGATGCCCGGCCACGTCTCGAAGAAAAGGTGCCCAGTCCCCCCTCAACCCCCTCTTTTCCCTTGTTGTCGTTGAGCAGGACATGAAAGAGTTGTCAAGCGTTGGAACAGGCTGCCCAGGGAAGTGGTGGAATCGCCATCCCTGGAGGTATTTAAAAGCCGGGCAGACGCGGTGCTGAGGGACATGGTTTAGTGGTGGTTTTGGCAGCGTTAGGTGGATGGTTGGACTCGCTGATCTCCAATTTTCCTTCCAAACCAGGCGATTCTATGATCCCGTGCTACTCCCGCTAGTTTAGGTCGCCTGTCTGCTTGCGTCCCCGCTCAACCGCTGGCACAACCCCCATCTGCTCACCAGGGGGCGAGTGAGAAACGGAGAAGACCTTGAGCGCCGCCAACGCTCTTCAGCCCCAGCGCTGCGTCACCAACGGCGTCGCGGTCGGGAATCCTGAACACCGCATCGTGCTGGGCTGCGAGCGAGAAAATCAACCCAAGCCCAGGCAAAACCAGCCCAGCCTTCGAGCCGAGACTGGGAGAGCGGCACCGGGAGAGGAGCCGCAGCCCGAGGGAGGGGGAGGACCAGCGTGGTGTGCCCCAGGGAACGAACGTACGCAGAGGAAATCAGTTACAACCTCGAAATAAAAACATCGCTGATAATTGCATCATACAGAATTTGAAAGAATCGGCAAATAGGAAGCGGGAAGAAGACCCGGCACCACAGCGGGGCTGGGCGGGGGCGGCGGGACAAGCTCTCTCTGCAGGCAGCCCCCGGCCTCCCCCAGCTCCTCTCTGCCTCCAGCCGCGGCCAGGGCAGGGGCCGCATCCAGCCACGCGCCGGCCCCTCGTCCAGCGCTCAGGCGGTGACCCCTGCAGGGACGGGAGGAACAGACAGTGTCACCCAGGGCCACCTCCCTCTCCCCAACCCTCCGCTCTGGGCGTCTCGGTGCCCCCCTCCCGCAGCCGGGGGTTGCTGTGGGGGGAGCACGGACAGCTGGGGCCGCCCCGTCCGTCCCCACGCCGTACCTGTGCCCGTGCTGCCAGACCCACTGTCGGTGCCTGCGAGAGAGAAACAGCCGTGAGCTGCCAGCCCCGGGCTCGCTACGGGCACGGGGCATGTGCCAGGAGCCGGCCGGGAGCCACGGCCGCGCTGCAGCCACCGGGAGAGGAGGATGGTGCCGCGAGCACTGGGGGGGACACACGACCTCTTCCGTACGTCCCCGCTACGGGGCTGCAACGAGGGGCGGCACAGGGAGGATGGGGGTCGGGAAATGCCGGCAGCGGCCAGAAACCGGAGCCACGAGACCCCCCCGGCACTGGGCAGCGGCTGGAGCCGGCCCGGCCCCCGCTACTCACTTGACGCCATGCCGTAGCCCGCCTTCTTCTTCCCTGCAGAGAGAGAGAGGCATCAGCACCCACCGCGCTTCCCCAGCAGCCTCGGGGGCTCCCCAGAGCACAGGGGCTCGTGCCCACAGACCCCCCTGGCCCTGCCTTCCTCCCGCACCCCTCTGCCTCACCAGCCCCGATGCTTTACCCGACTTCCGCTTCCATACGAGAAATCCACAGATGGCAGCGACGGCCCCGACGGCAATGGCCACCCCCAGCACGATGGCCCACAGGTTGGACTCCGTCTCTGGGGGAGAGCAGCGCCGTGAGCAGGGGAAGGGCAACCACCCCGGCCCACCCCTCCACGTGCCCAAGGCCACCGGGCTCACCCCACGCGTAGAGGCCGGGCTCGGGCAGGCTGGCGTGCTCCACGCGGCACCGGTACTTGTCCTGCTCCCCCGGGCGGGCCTCGATGGAGGCCCAGGTGTAGTAGGTGCCGTCGCTGTTGGGCGCGACGCTGCCCCACTCCGTCTCCTGGTCCCTCACCTCGCCGTCCTTCAGCCAGCTGACGGTGATGGGCCACGGGTAGAAGCCGTGAGCGCGGCAGCGCAAGGTCAGGATCCCGTGGGCCTCCTTCCCCGACACTCGGACCGCGGGGGGCTCTGGGGAGGGGGTGGCGGTGAGGGACGGCACACGCACCCGCGCTGGCCGCTCCCCAGCCTCCCCGTCTCGCCCTCACCTTTCCTCTCCAGCACGGCCCGCCCGTAGCTCACGTATTTCCTCAGCCACTCGATGCAGGTGTTCTTCACATAGTGCTGCTTCTTCTCAGCGACAGTCCCGTCCTCCTCCCACCTCCTCTTGGTGATTTGTGCCCCTGCGTCTGCCGCGGTGAACGTCATCGTGTCCATGTCCAAGGCGATGAAGTCCCTCCCATCGTAGGCATTCTGATAATACCCCCTGGTGCTACCGTCCTCCAGGAGGTCACAGCCAAGCATGCGCTGCCGCGTGTGAGCCCCTGGAACGCAACCAGGAGCCGGGGCTGAGGGGCTGCTGCAGCCCGGGGCCCGCAGTGGGGCACAGACCCCCCGGCAGCACCCCCCACCCCAGCCCTGGGTGAGCCCATCGGGCACCGGCACCAGGGCTGCCCCCCGTCCTGCCCGGGGCCCACAGCACTCGGGGTGTCACCCAGAGCCGTGACGCAGACCCCCGGCACCCATGGCGTGGCTGGGCTGGCACCCAGCCCCACGGCACCCTGGGACAGCGAGGGGTGGGGATGGGTCTTGAAGGCCGTGGGGGGCACAAGGAGATGGGATGGGGCTGGGGGAGCCCCTCTGGGATGGAGGGGCTCGAACACAATGGGGAGGGCAAGTGGCTGGGAGCTCCTCCTCTTCTTCTGGGGGTCTCGTGCTGTGGGGACGGTGAGGGGCTGGGACGTGGTGGCCAGGAGCCTCCCAGTTCTGGGATGGGGGTTTGGGTGCTTAGGGGCAGGGGTGGGGATGCACTGGCTGGGGTGGACAGGAGCCGACCCCCCATCTCTGGGACAGGGGCTCCCAAGCACTGTGGGGCAGGGACAGGGCAGCCGCCACCCCCTCGGGCTGGGGGACAGAGTGGCTGGGAGGAGCCCTGTGACAATGACATCGGGCAGGGAAGGGCCGGCACCAGCCGGGGCAGCAGCGTGGGGCAGGGCAGGATCAGGGGGAAGACAGGAGGGGGGACTCTCCCAGCCCCACCGAGCCCCAGCCCAGCCCACACTCACCCCCGCTCTGGTTGTAGCGGACCCCCAGTATCTCCAGATTCACATGGTCAACCTGCTCATTCCTCTGCCCGATCTGGGTCTGTCTGTCCCAGTACGCCTGGTCCAGGTTGGCCGCCATCCAGTCCGCCCCGGGCACTGCTCTCCCCGTCTCGCTGTCGTAGCGCAAGATGACGTTCCCGTCCACATACCCCACAATCATGTACTGGGGCACCCCCGGGCTGGGCTCCGACATCGCAGTGTAGAAGTAGCGCAGGGAGTGGGGCCCTGTGGGGACACAGGGGGTGGTGAGAGGTGGGGGGCAACGGGGCTGGAGGGGAGACAGGGGTGAGGATGCCCAGGGTGTGTGGGTCCAGGGGTGGGCAGTGAGCCTGGGGGGGGGGCGTCCCAGGGGAGCAGATCGCGGTGTGGGGGGCAGTGTCAGGGGGGATGGGACTGGTGGGGGGTGTGGGGAAGCCCGTGTGTCCAGGAGGGGGTCCCGGTTCCCAGGAAGGGGAGCCCAGGGCATCCCAGCATCAAGGACAAGGGCGTCTGGAGTGTGGGAGACCAGGAAGGTGGATGTAGGGAATGCCCAGGAATGAAGGGTATCAAGGTGTGGGGGGGTCCCAGTGCCCAGGGAATGGGGAACTGCTGCCCACCCACGAGAGGGAGTCCAGGGGCGTCCCGGTAGCCAAGGGTGGAGGGTGATGAAGAACGGGGTGTGTGGGGGGTGTCCCAGTACCCAAAGAATGGGGTCCAGGTGGGGTCCCGGTGGCCAAGGTATGGAGAGAGGTCCAGGGGGAGTCCGGGCAGCCAAGGATGGAGGGGGGGTGAAAGTTGCGGGGGGGTGGGGTCCCGGTTGCCAAGAAAAGAGCGTACAGGAGGGTCCCCGTGCTCAGGGGTGGAGGGGGATGAAGGAAAGAGGGGTCTCGGTGCCCGGGGAATGGGGATCCAGAGGGATCTCGGTGCGCAGGGTTGGAGGGGGATCGACAGAGGGCGATCCCGGGCACCAGTGCCCGGGAAAGGGTGGTCCGGGGGGGTCCCTGAGCTCGGCCGGTTCTCGGTACCCAGGGAAGGGGTGTCCAGGGGAGTCCTGGTGCCCAAGGACAGAGGGCCGGTAAGGGGGGAGGTTCGCGGTGCCCAGAAAACGGGTGTCCAGTGGGGTCCCGGGGAAGGGGGCTCAAGGGGGTCCCGGGGCCAGGGAAAGGGGGGTCCAGGGGGATCCCGAGTCCGTACTCACCCCCCGCCGCCCCGCCGAAGAGCCCCAGCAGCAGTCGCAGGCCCAGCCCCAGCCCCCGGCCGGGCCCCATCGCGCTGCTCCGCTCCGGCCCCGCGTCCGCCATCGGCTCCGCGCCGGCCCCGCGCCCGCCATTGGCTCCGCCACCCAGCGCCCGCCAATGGCAGCCCGAACCGCCGCGGACACGTCACCGGTCGCCGGGCAGATCCCGGCTCCGCAGGTTGGAAGCGGAATCGAAAGCGAAAGCGCCGGAGGCAGCGCGCGGCGGGGACAGGGGAATCCCGGGACACCCCCGCAGGACCCTCCCCCCGCAGCGTTCCACCCGTGTCCCCCCAGGCCGGGGTCACCCCGCGTCCCTCCTTCCCGGTGTCCCCCGTACCGGCCATCCATCCTGCTCCCGCTGTCCCTCCTTCCCGGGGTCGCACATTCCGCTGCCCGGGTCCCCCGTGCCAGACACTCCCGCTCCTGGTGTCCCTCCTCGGATCCTGGAAGGATCTTCACTTCCATGAAGCGCCCGACTTTCAAGCCAAGGCCAGGGACACACGGAGCCTCCGGACCGGCCACTTCTCCCTCTCGGTTCCCCTTGGGTCCCCTCGGCTCCCAACACGCCAACTGGGATCCCCCCGTCGCTCCAGAAATCCAGATGTGTCCTGTCCCCTTGTACCCCGATGCCATCAGGGGTCAGTGTGCACCAGTGTCCACCAGGGCCTTCTATTTCCAGGGGACTGATGTCCCAGGCCATCGAATCCCTTTGTCCCTTTCCTCTGCCCGGCCGGGGACAGGACCCCTAGTCCCGATGGGAGCATTCGTTCCCCGACTCCTGTCATTGCAAACCAGAAGCCTTTTCACCCTCAGAGCAGCCCGCGTCTCCCTTGCCCGGCCTACGTTGCAAGGACGAGTCCCAGGTACCATCCCACTGCCATCCGGCACGGTCTTTCCATGGTGCTGGGCGTGAGGTTCGACCCCACATGGACATACCCCCAGTGGCCCAGGATGAGGAGGAGGAGACGACCCCACGTGGACATACCTCCAGTGGCTCAGGATGAGGAGGAGGAGACGACCCCACGTGGATGTACCTCCAGTGGCCCAGGATGAGGAGGAGGAGACGACCCCACATGGACGTACCTCCAGTGGCCCAGGATGAGGAGGAGGAGACGACCCCACGTGGACGTACCTCCAGTGGCTCAGGATGAGGAGGAGGAGACGACCCCACGTGGATGTACCTCCAGTGGCCCAGGATGAGGAGGAGGAGACGACCCCACGTGGACGTACCTCCAGTGGCCCAGGATGAGGAGGAGGAGACGACCCCACGTGGACGTACCTCCAGTGGCCCAGGATGAGGAGGAGGAGACGACCCCACATGGACGTACCTCCAGTGGCCCAGGATGAGGAGGAGGAGACGACCCCACATGGACGTACCTCCAGTGGCTCAGGATGAGGAGGACATGTGTCCTCAGCCCAGCTCCAGCGCCTGGGGAATGGCAACCGGAGCAGCAATCTTCCTGGATGGTCCCTTTTGAGCCGCTGCTTTTCCCTACAATTCTTCTACGTGGGCCTCCAGGGCCGAGGTAGGGGCACCGTCCCACTTCCCCATGTCCCCGCCATGGTCACGCAGACAGACCCCGACCAGGTGGCAGGCGGGGTGCGCCCACGGTCCCCGTTGCGTTGAGCGGGGCCCTGGTAGCTGAGCTGCCGGCCTGCAGGCGCAAAGAGGGGGATTCTCCTCCTTCTCCTCGGACTTGGGGAACAGTCTGTCCACAGCTCAGACAAAGACCCATCATTGGCTGCAGTTTGGAACGTGCATCCTCCAAAAACCCCACACCGCCCAGGAAAGCTCGCGATTCCTTTTTGCTCGTGGGTGGAGACAGCTGCTGTTTCCTTGGTCACATCCCTTGGGATCTGACGGTGTCCATCTTGCCCTTTGACTCCTAAAGACTGGATCTCCTCTGCAGGGCCCTTGATCTTACTTTGGTTTATGGCAAAACCGGCTCTCAGAAGGATTCAGACTATTTTATTCCCTTTCTCAAAAACTTCCTCTGCATCGCCCCGTACGGTGATGTCGTCAATGCACTGCAGGTGTTCCGGAGCCTCACCCTGTTCCAGGGCAGCCTGGAGCAGCCCATGGCAATGGTGGGGCTGTTTCCACCCCCGGGGCAGCCGATTCCAGGTGTACTGGACACCTCTCCAGGTGAAAGCAAGTGCTCATGGTCAAGGCTGGAGCAGCTGGGGCCAATACAGGTGGGGGCAGAGGCATGGCCTGTGCCCATGGGGGGGTGGCTTGGGGAGGGGTTTGTGCCTGTGCCAGCTGTGAGTTGGCCCGTGGGACATGAGCAGCAGCAGCACACGTCACACAATACCCACTCCTGCGCCAACATTTAACACAAAACCACCCCTGCCACATATTCAGGGGAACCGGCGACAAAATCACCATCTTCTGAAAGTAAGATTCCTTTTCTAAAGAGCCCAAAAGGTTTCCATGCCCTGGCTCTTTGGCATAAGCCTTAATGGGCAAAATAAACATCTCGCAGGTGAACTCGAAAGTGTAATTAGTAGTAGAATCCATCACATCCCACCTCTCATTAGGCCCAGCTTGGGCCAGGTTGGCCAATGACAAGACAGCAGATGCTCTCCCCCACCTCTCACTCCAAGGAGAGAAAGAGCAGAGATAAAGAGAGTTATGAGCTTAGAAACAACAAGTTCGGGCTTGTAATCCTACTTTTCACTCTGGTTCTTCCACACAGGACCCTGAACTCCACCATCTCATGGTCACTGCAGCCAGGGCTACCCACAACTGACATCTCCAACCAGTCCTTCTTTCCTTGTCAGCATGAGGTCCAGGAGAGCACCCCTGTCACATCAGCGCTTGGGGCTTGCTGCAGATGTACGGCCGTGACTGGGAGCAGCCTGCACTCGCGACAGCCCCGTCGTACAAATACGCACACTCTCCTTGGCCCTGCACCTCAAACCTGCAACAAGCAGCACAGGCACCGCTGGCACCACGGGGGTCGCAGTTGTCCCCTCAAGCACCAGGAGGGGACAAGGGCCACCTGCGAGGGACAGCCCCAGCAGACACGTCCCACCAGGGCCCTGCCCGTCCCATTGCAGGACGGCCTCCCCATGGCCCCGGCTCCCAATAGGACTCACGTCTGGTTGAAGCTGCTGCCATCCACCCACTGCAGGCGCTCGCCCCGTCTCCGCAGCCCAAGCCAGTAATCCATGTTGCCCTTCAACAGCCAGAGGAACTCCTGGGCACGACACAGAGAGAAGCCAACAGTCAGGAGATGCTGCCAGCCCCACGCCAGTCCCTCTCCCAGACCCACACTGGTCCCTGCCAGCCTCGCGTGGCTACCACTGGCCCTGGGATGGCAGCAGCTCCCACCCCACGCCTGCTCCAACAAGCTCCAGAGCTGCTGCAGGAGCTCACCAGCCCGGCCAGCGCTCTCGCTCCTGCTCTGACACAGCTCGGCTCCAACCCCGGGCTCTGCACCCAACCCAGGAACACCCCCAAACCCCCACGCAGCCACAACAGCCCCTCACTCACCATCTCCCCCTCCCTCCGGGGCATGGCCAGCGAGGCCCCATGCGAGGAGCACTGCTCCTGGCTCCACTCCCAGCTGCCCTCGTCCCTCAACAGGTAGTAGCAGACATTGCGGTACCCAACCCAGTCATCAGGACAGGCCAGCACCAGAGCCGCAGGCACAGCTGGATCCCCTCCATGTCTTCCTGCTGGAGAGGGAAGGGCAGAAGGGCAGAGGATTGGGCTCCGCAGGGACCAGGGGACACAGCTCCGCGGGGCAGGGAAGGAGGCAGCCGCTCCTCCCTTACCTGAGAGTGCAGCAACAGCCACGATCAGAGCCAGCACCAGAACCACCAGCACAACCACCACGCCAGCCCACACTGGAGGGAGCGTGGGGCACCTGCCTGGAGGGAGAAAGAGCCACTCGGGGTGAGGACGGTGCTGTCCCCCTCTCAGGCCCACCACCCCCAGCACAACCTGCCCAGGGAACACAGGAGGGACCCCCCAGACCCCTCTACCCCACACACACTCAGCTGCAGCTTCTCAACCCCCTCCCCGGGCACAGCAACTGCCATCGGGCCATTCCCAGCTGGCAGCAAGGGACAGTCACACAGGGCAGGGACAAAGCTGTCAACCTGCAGATGCCCTTTCCAGACAGCTGGAAGAAGCATCACACTTGCCAGCCCATTATTTGTGGGGTGACACTGCCACAGGGACATTGACAACAGGTGAGTGACAGGTGGCCCCTCACTCACCCAGAACTCCTCTGTACATCATATTGTGGGTATCGCCAGGCACCTCTGGGTGGGGGGACACTCCTGCGTCCTGGGGACTCAGGGGCTTCTCCTTGTTCCCATCGTTACAGCAGCATCCATTCTTCTCCCCCGGGCCCCAGGGAAACTGGGATGTGAAAGCTCCTTGCTTAGAACAAGCAGTATCTTGCACCCAAGGTATCAGAACTGCTGGCAAAACCTGTTTCAAGCCAGGCCTGGATTCAGTTCTTCCACCACAGCTGTTATCGCCATATTGGGAGATTCCAGAGAACATGATGACAGGGTGGCACGTCAGGGTGTTTAATTGTTTGATGTAAGAGATCAGCAGAGTCCTGTCCCTGCTCCCCACGGGACACTGCAGCCTGTCCCCAGCACAGCGCCGGCGTCTGGGGAGACACATGCAGCCTCAGTGAGCCCAGGGACCAGCCCCTGGCTCCCAGCACCCTCCCCACCACCCTGTGCGCACCCTTCCCAGACAGGGCACAAAGCACTCGCCAGCTGGGTACATCCCCAGTGGGGGCACAGGTATGGGATTTTCAGAGGGGCATCGGGGGGAATCGGGTCCCCCCAACACCTCTGCTGAGCCCTCCTCCGCTCACCACAGCAGCTGGACACCACCACCCGCAGCCCCAGCACCCCAGGCTGGGGCAGGGACGAGACCTTTAGCCTTTGGGGATGGAAACTCCGTGATCCTGGGGACTGTGGGATGAAAGGGGCCTCAGCAAAGCCCCTTGTGGGTGCTTCAGAGAAAAATTCAAGTCAGGGCAAGGGACGGAGCGAGGCAGATTGGGGAGGAAAACACACATCCTTGTAGCTTATATTTCCTCCACACACACACATTTATCTGACAGAGCCTTGCGCGTGTGGCCAAGGCGGGGTCAAGACAGCATCAAAAATCCACTGCAGCCCCCACCCGCATTCAAACACCACGGGCTGGAACAGAGAGTTTGCAAAGCAGGCTCAGCTGGCCCAAGGCCACGGGTCTGCGGGCTTCGGCAAAGCAGCTCCGGCCCCGCCACTGTGTGCAGCCCAGCGCCTTTAAGAGCTTGTGAAACCCATTATTTCCGTTGGGTTACAACAACAAGCCGGTTCCCTGCCAGGAAAGGCGAAGCAGCTCCTCCCCAAAACCACACGGGGAAAGGAAAGTCCAACGCCCGCAGAGACGGGGACTGCGCAGGGCGCGCCTGGACCCCAAAGCCCCGGCGGCACCAGGCCCTCCCAGGAACCCAGCGCGGCCCCGGGGAGCCCCGCCGACGGAGCCAGCGGGGGAGCCCCAGCTCAGCCGGCGGAGCGTCGGGCAGCAGCGGGGCCCTGCGGGGGGAGCGGCTCCTCGGCCGGGCTCCCTCCCCCGCAGCCCCGCACCGAGCGGACGGCACCCAGGGGCTCCGACACCCACCACCGCCGCTCGGCCCCCACTGACTGAGGGACGACGGGTTGGCCGGAGCGCTGGGCGGGGCTGTGCCAGGAGTATAATTACCGTGTCCCGCAGCGGGTTATTTGCGGAGCACCTGTTTCTACCTTTTATGGTAGGGAGTGTGTTCCCAGTCCGTCCGTCCTGCACCCGAGCTGCTCTGCCCTTCCGTGGGCGGGGAGGGGCGGGGCGGGTGCCGCCAGCTCCGGCTGCCCTTCTCCCAGCAGCCCCTGCGACCCCACCGCCGCTCAGACTCTCCGGCGCGAACTGACTGAGGGACGGCATTTATACCCCTGGCACGGCCCGCCCACCGCTCCGACCAATCAGCACGCAAGGACGAGGAGTGGCGGCAGGGACAGCCAATCGAAGCGCCGCCTTGAGCTCCCCTCAGGAGCTGCCCCTCGCCTCACGGTCCGCCCCGGCCCAGGCGGCGCTGGGCGGTTTCCGAGCCGCCCACGGGAACGGGGACGTTCTCAGCACGGAGACATTAACCCCGACCTCTCGCGTGTTTCCGCCATCCCTCCTCGGCGCGGGTCCGAGGTACGTGCCGATCACACAAGGCGACTCCCAGCTGGACCCAGAGCCTGTCCCTTCTTCCAAAGGTGGTAAACCCTCATTTTATTCCTAAATTCCACGAGAAGTTCCTCATTCATCCAGACTGGCCATTTTCCCCGCCCTTTAGACTTGCGACACTCGGGGACAGCCTGCTCCTGGGCCTTTAAGGTTTCCTTCTGGAAGAGCATCCAGCCTTCCTGGACCCAAAAAACAACCTGATTTGCTTTCGTTGCCTTGATAATAGTTTCGCAACTGAATTTTTAACCATGACGCTGGTAAAATATAGTTTTCATAGAACATAAAATAAATATATAAGAAATGTACATATGCACAATTTATATGAGAAATACATATATAAAAATATATATATAATATATACGAAATACAGTTTTCGTAGAATTCACCATATTTTAATAAGTAACACCACGAAACGGCAGAAAAAAAAAAAAAAAGCCTCAGCGTGACTCAGGCTCTAACTCTCCTGGGAGCCCCTCGAGGGCCACTTCACCCCCCGGCCCTGCGACCCCTCTGCCCTGCACGGGGCCAGGGACCTGCCCTGAGCTTTCTGCGCCCACCTCGTCTGATGCTCCAGCGCCGTCAGCACACTTCAAAAGCGGGTCTACGTGATCTGGGAGAAAAGCACGAAAAGTTCCCTCAAACGATGGCATTCTCACCCAAAACGGCGCGGCTGTTGCCGGGCGGAACGTGAGGCGAGTGGCAGCGCCTGAGGTGAGCTCAAGGCGGCGCTCCTATTGGCTGCCTGTGCCGCCACTCCTCGCCCTTGCGCGCTGATTGGCCGGGGCGGTGGGCGGGCTGTGCGGAGGGTATAAAAGGCGGGAGCGCGGCGGGGCTGCCACTTAGTGTCTGTGCGCGTTAGTCATCGCCGGTCCCCGTTAGTCATCGCTCCCCTCCGTGCGGGACCGGGCTGGCCGCGGATCCTTCCGGCCGCCCCGCCCCGCCCGTCACGAGCGAACTGATTCGTTCACTTCTCAGTCTGCCATGGGGGAGAGGAACGGATTCTGCTGCAAGGATGAGGACGTGGAGAAGTTCTTGAGTCCCTCTGAGGGAGGAGCATCCCAGCACCCCGCCGCGCCTGGCGATACCCGTGAAAGGACGGATGGGAGAGTCCTGGGTGAGTGCGGGGCCCCCCCTGTGGCCTGTTGGGAGGGGACAGTGTCCCCGTGGCAGTGTCACCCCAGGAGGAGTGGGGCTGGCACGTGTGGGGCTTCTTCCAGCTGTCTGGGAAAGGGTCTTGTGTTCTGCTGGGTCCTCCCTGGGGGGCTGTATCAGCCCCCCCGTCTCTCTCTGCCTGGCAGCTCTCCTGCTGGGGGCTGTCCCCCAGTGTGTGTGGGGTGACAGCCTTGTCCCTGCCCTGTGTGACTGTCCCTTGCTGCCAGCTGGGAATGGCCCGATGGCAGTTGCTGTGCCCGGGGAGGGGGTTGAGAAGCTGCAGCTGAGTGTGTGTGGGGTAGAGGGGTCTGGGGGGTCCCTCCTGTGTTCCCTGGGCAGGTTGTGCTGGGGGTGGTGGGGCTGGGAGGGGGACAGCACCATCCTCACCCCGAGTGGCTCTTTCTCCCTCCAGGCAGGTGCCCCACGCTCCATCCAGTGTGGGCTGGTGTGGTGGTTGTACTGGTGGCTCTGGTGCTGGCTCTGATCGTGGCTGTTGCTGCACTCTCAGGTAAGGGAGGAGCGGCTGCCTCCTTCCCTGCCCCGCGGAGCTGTGTCCCCTGGTCCCTGCGGAGCCCAATCCTCTGCCCTTCTGCCCTTCCCTCTCCAGCAGGAAGACATGGAGGGGATCCAGCTGTGCCTGCGGCTCTGGTGCTGGCCTGTCCTGAGGACTGGGTTGGGTACCGCAATGTCTGCTACTACCTGTCGAGGGCTGAGGGCAGCTGGAATTGGAGCCAGGAGCAGTGCTCCTCACATGGGGCCTCGCTGGCCATGCCCCGGAGGGAGTGGGAGATGGTGAGTGAGGGGCTGTTGTGGCTGCGTGGGGGTTTGGGGGTGTTCCTGGGTTGGGTGCAGAGCCCGGGGTTGGAGCCGAGCTGTGTCAGAGCAGGAGCGAGAGCGCTGGCCGGGCTGGTGAGCTCCTGCAGCAGCTCTGGAGCTTGTTGGAGCAGGCGTGGGGTGGGAGCTGCTGCCATCCCAGGGCTGTTGGTAGCCACGCGAGGCTGGCAGGGACCAGTGTGGGTCTGGGAGAGGGACTGGCGTGGGGCTGGCAGCATCTCCTGACTTGGCTTCTCTCTGTGTCGTGCCCAGGAGTTCCTCTTGCGCCTCAAGGGCAACATGGATTACTGGCTTGGGCTGCGGAGACGGGGCGAGCGCCTGCAGTGGGTGGATGGCAGCAGCTTCAACCAGAGGTGAGTCCCGTTGGGAGCCGGGGCCGTGAGGAGACCGTCCTGCGGTGGGATGGGCAGGGTCCTGGTGGGACGTGTCTGCTGGGGCTGTCCCTCGCAGGTGGCCCTTGTCCCCTCCTGGTGCTTGAGGGGACAACTGCGACCCCCGTGGTGCCAGCGGTGCCTGTGCTGCTCGTTGCAGGATCCCAGTGAAGGGCCATGAACCTTGTCTGTTCTTGAATGACCATGATCTCATGAGTGCCAGCTGCTCCCAGGTCCGGCCCTATCTCTGCAGCAAGCCCCAAGATCTGATGGGAACCACATGACAGAGGTGCTGGAGAAAGGCCCTTCCCTGTGCTGGGGACTATGTTGGGTTTAGGTGGCAAGGGTTGGGAGTGGGGGTGGCTTCATCGAATCACGGAATGGTTTGGGTGGGAAGGGGCCTTCAAGTTCATCTGGTTCCACCCCCCTGCCCTGGGCAGGGACACCTCCCACCAGCCCAGGTTGCTCCAAGCCCCGTCCAGCCTGGCCTTGAGCCCCTCCAGGGATGGGGCAGCCACAGCTTCTGTGGGCAACGTGATCCACTGTCTCACCAGCCTCAGAACGAAGTTCTTCCTTATTTTTTTACCTAAATCTCCCCTCTTTCTGTTGAAAGCCATTACCCCTTGTCCTATTGCTACATGCCCTCGTTAAAAGGCCCTTCCCAGCTCTCCTGGAGCCCCTTTAGATCCTGGGAGGGGCTCTAAGGTCTCCCTGGAGCCTGCCCTTCTCCAGGCTGAACAATCTGGGCTGGTTTTGGCTGGGGTAGGGTTAATTTTCTTCACGGTGGCTGGTAGGGGGCTGGTTTGGGTTTGTGCTGGACCCGGTGTTGGTAACACAGGGCTGTTTTCATTCCTGCTGAGCAGGGCTGGCAGCGAGTGAAGGCCTTTTCTGCTCCTCACACCGCCCTGCCAGCGAGCAGGCTGGGGGGACACAGGCGGGACAGCTGACCCCAACTGACCAAAGGGACGTTCTGTACCATGTGACGTCGTGCTCAGCATTTAGAACTGGGAGAAGAACCAATGGAGAGGATGTTCAAGAGCTTCCAAGGGGATCCAGTGGGCTCTAAGGGGATCCTGGGGGTTTCAAAAGTTTCCAAGGGTGTCCAAGGAATTCCAAGTGGTACCAAGGTTAGCTGAGGGTTCCAAAGGGTTTCCAAGGTGATCGAAGGTCATCCAAAGTGTTCCAAGGGGATCCAAGGGGTATTGGGGGATCCAAGGGGATCAAAGGGGATGCAAGTAGTTCCAAGAGTGTTTAAGGGGGTGGAAGGGGAGTGAGGGGGATACAACGGGATGCGCGGTCTCTCAGGGGTTCCCAGTGGCTTCAGGGGGATCCAAGGAGTCCCAAGGGATTTCAAGGGGGTCCAAGGGGTTCCAAGGTATTTGAAGTGGATCCAAGGGGGTGCAGCTGGTTCTAAGGGGATCCAAGGGGTTCCAAAGGGTTCTGAAGGCGTCCAAGGAGTTATAAGGAAGTCCAAGGGCATCAAAGGGATTCCAAGAGGGTCCAAGGGTTTCCAAGGGGATCCTGGCCCCCCGGCGTGGTTTAACCCCAGCCAGCAACTAGGAGCAGGCAGCAGCTCCCTCACTGCCCCCCTCTCCTCCAGTGGGGGGGGAGAAGAGGGAGAAAAGGAGCAGAAAAACCTTGTGGGGTGGGATAAAGACAGCTTAATAGAAGAGTAAAAGTAGAGGAAAAGCTTCATTATTTGTTGTAACATAATATACAAAATAAAGCGATACAACACAAGTTGCCCTCCCCACCTGAGCACTGGTTGCCCGGCCCGGCCCCAGCAGCGATGGCGGGTCCCAGCCCCCCGCCCCGGCAGCCCCCGTTTCTATCCCGAGCAGGAATATCCCTTTGGGCGCCTTCTCCTGGCCGTGCTCCCGCTCGGCTGCGACGGGAAGCCAAAAAAGCCCTCGACTGATGGAAATATTTCTCAGCTACATCTAGAACGTCGATCTCACACTAAATCCAAAAGGCAGCTGATACTCGAAAGAAAATTCCCTCCATCAAAGCTGAAAGGAGGACACCCCCCTGCTCGCAGCCTCCCAGCACCGGGGGGGGACCCCACAGCAGCCCCCGTCCCCCGCCCCTCACTCCCCCTCTGCTCCCCGGGCTGGGGCACAGGGATGGACGTCTCCCGCGGGATCCAGGAGAGGAGCGCGGGGAGTCTCCGGAGAAGGGCAGGGGCTGCCAGCGGCTGGGGAGGGGAGGGAAGGGGGGATGAGGGTCTGGGGGGCGCTGCCCCTCAGGCACAGCTGGGTTTTCTCTGTTCCTACCCAAAACCAGGGGCGCAGGGTCTCCCCTTTGAACGAGGCTGGTGGGAACGTGAAGATCTCGACCCCGGTGTCGGCATGGAGGAAAGTCACCAGCCCCCGGGCGCAGTCCAGACAGACCCAGATCCTGCTGGGGAGCGGGGACTGGGGGAGGAGGGTGCGGGGAGAGGTGAGAGACATGAAACGCCCTAAATGGTGCTGCACTGCCCAGATCCCTCTTTCAGGGCTCACGACCGTGCTCCCCTTCCTCTGCACAGACTCCCTGGCCACCCCAACACCCCACTGGGAATCACCTCCCACCTCCCCCTTCACCTCCACCTCCCAGCAGTGCCTCCCCTCCCGGAACCCCTCCCGGCCCAGCACGCAGCACCGATCACTAAATCTCTCCGGGGTGTCGGGCAGGTCGTCTTCTTTAATATCCCGATTCACGGTTCTCAAATCCTCTGACAGGTGAAGTTGGGAATGAGCCGTGTTTGGGTCCAGGGTCACCACGTCTGCAGGGGACAGGAGGAACCGCAGCATCAGAGCTCAGTCCCGGGCAGGTTTCACCCCCTCGGGGACAGGACCTGCCCCGCGGGGCAGGAGACTGGGCATCTCCTTCCTCCTCTCCATCCCCACCACGGGGCCGGCCCCAGCACGGCCACGGCCGAGCTCGGTCCCGTGGGAAGAGGCACCGGTGGGGCTGCAGCCCGCGCAGGGAGGAGCAGGACGGGGAGGCAGGGGCTGGGCTGGGCAGCGCACGGGGTCTCAGGGGGTGGTGGCTCCTCTGGGGCCCAAGGGGGTGACTCAGAATGGGGTGGAACGGCAAGAAAATGGGGCGAGATACAGCCCAGTGCCATGGTCTGGGGGGTCTGAGACACCTACACGACCCGGGATGGCCAGTGCCTTCACTGGCCACCCAGTTACACCTCCCACAGAGGGAAAGGGAGGAGAACCACCCATAAAATACAATAAACCACCCAATTACCTTGATTTTCAGGAAGCAGAAAACTTTCTCCATTCTACAAGGAGAAAGAAGAGCAGGTCACGTCCCACAGCTGGTGCCAAGGGACTCTGGGCCGGGGAGAGGGTCCATCCCGGGTCTGGTGTCCCTGAGCTGCCCACCCTCCCAGGCACGTCCCCTCAGAGTTCCCCCGGACTTAGAGGATACAGGGATGGAGGGGATGGGAGCTGGGAAAGGGCTGAGCGCAGAGTGCCTGGGAGACGCCACCAAGCCAGGGGGAGATCATGGAGACTCACCCAACAGCGCAGCTTGTTTCTCTGGAAAGGAAAAGAGAAAGAAATGAGTGATGAGAGGGGACAGAGCTTCCCATCCCATGGCTGCTCCTGCAGGAGCGCACAGACCTCGGGCAGATCCCAAACTCCTCCTCTTTAGGAAGGAGCCTCTGGCGTGGAAGAACGGCTCCAGGCTCACAGGGACCACCATCCCAAGGCTGGTACTCAAGGAGATGGGAAGGGGAGAGGGGACAACGCTGGTCTGGTGTCCCGGAGGTGCCCAGGCTCCCAGGAACATCCCCTTGGGGATTCCGCAGACACAGGGGAGCAGGGATGGAGGGGACGGGCAAGAGGGGAAAGGGCAGAGCACAGAGCACCCAGAAGAGGAAAATAAACCAGGAGAAGCTCAGAGACTCACCCAGCCGTGCAGCTTGTTCCTCTGGAAACAAAAAGATAAAGCACTGAGTGACGAGAGGGGACGGCTTCCCATCCCAGGGCAGCTCCTGCAGGAGCGCACAGAGCTCGAGCAGAGCCCGAAGTCCTTTGGTTTGGGGAGTGGGAAAAGACCCCCACACCCTGTGAATGGCCCCCTCCAGCCAGGTCACGTCCCACGGCCGGTCCCCAGGGACTTTGGGCAGGGGAGAGGGTCCATGCACTCTGGTGTCCCCCAGCTGCCCACCCTCCCAGGCACATCCCCAGGGGGTTTGCTGAGATCCAGGGGATGCAGGGATGGAGGGAATGATCAAGGGGGAAATGGCCAAGTGCAGAGTGTCCGGGAGAGGACACTGAGCCAGGAAAAGATCACAAAGACTCACCCAGCCGTGCAGCTCGTTCCTCTGGAAAGGAAAGAAAGGAGCAATGAGTGATGAGAGGGGACGGCTTCCCATCCCACGGCTGCTCCTGCAGGAGCGCACAGAGCTCGAGCAGAGCCCAAAGTCCTTTGGTTTGGGGAGTGGGAAAAGACCCCCCCACCCTGTGAATGGCCCCCTCCAGCCAGGTCACATCCCATGGCCAGTCCCCAGGGACTTTGGGCAGGGGAGAGGGTCCATCCCTGGGCTGGTGTCCCCCAGCTGCCCACCCTCCCAGGCACATCCCCTTGGGGTTTGCTCGGATCCAGGGGATACGGGGGTGGAGGGGACGGGCAAGGGGGGAACGGGCTGAGCAATGAGCGCCCAGGAGAGGACACCGAGCCAGGAGGAGATCACGGAGACTCACTCAGACGTCCAAGTTGTTCCTCTAGAAAGCAAAAAAAGGAGGAATAAGTGATGAGAGGGGACAGCTTCTCATCTCACAACTGCTCCTGCAGGAGCGCACAGAGCTCAGGCGGAACCCAAAGTCCTTCAGTTTGGGGAGTGGGAAAAGACCCCCCCACCCTGTGAATGGCCCCCTCCAGCCAGGTCACATCCCATGGCCAATCCTCAGGGACTCTGGGCAGGGGAGAGGGGACAACACTGGGCTGGTGTCCCCCAGCTGCCCACCCTCCCAGGCACATCCCCTTGGGGTTTGCTCGGATCCAGGGGATGGGCAAGGGGGGAAAAGGGCTGAGCAATGTGCGCCCAGGAGAGGACACCGATCCAGGAGCTGATCACGGAGACTCACCCAGTGCTGTGTCTCGTTTCCCTGGGAAGGAAAAGAAAGCACTGAGTGATGAGAGGGGACGGCTGCTCATCCCACGGCTGCTCCTTTTAGGCTCCTGCCCACACAGAGCTTGGGCAGAGCCTGAAATCCTCCTCTTTGGGGAGCGCAAAAACACCCTCTGGCTCCCATGAATGGAGCCCTGCGAGCTCATCCCAAGGCTGGTGCCCAAGGGGAGGGGAAGGGGGGAGGGGACAACACTGGGCTGGTGTCCTGGAGGTGCCCAGGCTCCCAGGAACATCCCCTCGGGCTTTCCCCACACCCAGGGGATACGGGGATGGAGGGGACGGGCAAGGGGGGAAAGGGCCGAGCACAGAGCACCCGGGAGAGGACACGGAGCCAGGAGGAGCTCACGGAGACTCACCCAGCCGTGCAGCTTGTTCCTCTGAAAACAAAAAAAAAAAAAAAAAAAAAAAGGAATGAGTGACGAGAGGGGACGGCTTCCCATCCCACGGCTGCTCCTGCAGGAGTGCACAGAGCTCGGGCAGACAACAAAGTCCTTTATTTTGGGGAGTGGGAAAAGACCCCCCCACCCTGTGAACGGCCCCCTCCAGCCAGGCCCCCACCTCCAGTCACTTTGGGTAGGGGAGAAGGCCCATCCCTGGGCTCGTGTCCCTGAGCAGCCCAACCTTCCAGGCACATCCCCTCGGGGTTTACTCAGATCCAGGGGATGCAGGGATGGAGGGGACGGGCAAGGGAGGAAAGGGCCAGACACAGAACGCCCAGGAGAGGACACAGAGCCAGGAGGAGCTCACGGAGACTCACCCAGTGCTGCGTCTCGTTCCTCTGGAAAGAAAAAGATAAAGCAGTGAGCGATGAGAGGGGACAGAGCTGCTCATCCCACAACTGCTCCTGCAGGAGCGCACAGAGCTCGGGCAGATCCCAAACTCCTCCTTTTTAGGGAGTGAGAAAAGACTCTCTGGCAGGCAGGAATGGCTCCCTGTGAACCTGGAGTGATCCCAAGGCTGGTACCCAAGAAGAGGGGAGGGGGAAAGGGTCCATCCCTGGGCTGTGTCCCCGAGCTGCCCACCCTCCCCGGCACCTCCCCTTGGGGTTTCCTTGGATCAGGGGGTGCAGGGATGGAGGGGACGGGCAAGGGGGGAAAGGGCCGAGCACAGAGCGCCCGGGAGAGGACACGGAGCCAGGAGGAGCTCACGGAGACTCACCCAACCGTGCAGCTTGTTCCTCTGGAAACAAAAAGATAAAGCAATGAGTGACGAGAGGGGACGGCTTCCCATCCCACGGCTGCTCCTGCAGGAGCGCACAGAGCTCGGGCAGAACCCAAAGTCCTTCGGTTTGGGGATTGGAAAAGACCCCCCCACCCTGTGAATGGCCCCCTCCAGCCAGGTCACGTCCCATGGCCAATATCCAGGGACTCTGGGCAGGGGAGAGGGTCGATCCCTGGGCTGGTGTCCCCCAGCTGCCCACCCTCCCAGGCACATCCCCTCGGGCTTTCCCCACACCCAGGGGATACAGGGATGGAGGGGACGGGCACGGGGGGAAAGGGTCGAGCACAGAGCGCCCAGGAGGAGATCACGGAGACTCACTCAGACGTGCAAGTTGCTCCTCTGGAAAGCAAAAAAAGAAGCACTGAGTGATGAGAGGGGACGGCTTCCCATCCCACGGCTGCTCCTGCAGGATTGCACAGAGCTCGGGCAGACACCAAAGTCCATAATTTTGGGAAGTAGGAAAAGACCCCCACACCCCATGAATGGCCCCCTCCAGCCAGGTCACGTCCCATGGCCAATCCTCAGGGACTCTGGGCAGGGGAGAGGGTCCATCCCTGGGCTGGTGTCCCCCAGCTGCCCACCCTCCCAGGCACGTCCCCTCGGGGTTTCCCCACACCCAGGGGATACAGGGATGGAGGGGACGGGCACGGGGGGAAAGGGCCAAGCACAGAGCACCCAGGAGAGGACACGGAGCCAGGAGGAGGTCACGGAGACTCACCCAGTGCTGCTTCTCGTTTTCCTGGAAAGCAAAAAAAGACATAATGAGTGATGAGAGGGGACAGTTTCTCATCTTATGGCTGCTCCTGCAGGAGAACACAGAGCCATCTGAACACAGAACCTGGAGCCATCCCAACACTGGTGCCCAAGCAGCGGCCACGGGGAGAGGGTCCATTCCTGGTCTGGTGTCCCTGAGCTGCCAATCCTCCCAGGAACATCCCCTCGGGGTTTCCACACACCCAGGGGATGCAGGGATGGAGGGGACGGGCAAGGGGGGAACGGGCTGAGCACAAAGCCCAGGAGAGAACACCGAGGCAGGAGGAGATCACGGAGACTCACCCAGTGCCGCGTCTCGTTTCCCTGGAAAGGAAAAAAGAAGCACTGAGTGATGAGAGGGGACAACTTCCCATCCCACGGCTGCTCCTGCAGGAGCGCACAGAGCTCGGGCAGAGCCCAAAGTCCTTCGGTTTGGGGAGTGGGAAGAGAGCACATGGCTCCCCAGAACGGCTCCCTGCGAGCCTGGAGCCATCCCAAGGCTGATGCCCAAGGAGAGGGGAGGGGGAAAGTGTCCATCCCTGGGCTGGTGTCCCCGAGCTGCCCACCCTCCCCGGCACATCCCCTTGGCATTTGCTCAGATCCAGGGGATACAGGGATGGAGGGGATGGGCAAGCGGGGAAAGGGCTGCGCAATGTGCACCCAGGAGAGGACACGAAGCCAGGAGGAGATCACGGAGACTCACCCAGTGCTGCGTCTCGTTTCTCTGGAAAGGAAAAAGAAGCACGGAGTGACGAGGGGGGACGGCTGCTCATCCCATGGCTGCTCCTGCAGGAGCGCACAGAGCTCGGGCAGAGCCCAAAGTCCTTCGGTTTGGGGAGTGGGAAGAGACCGCCTGGCCTCCCCGCAATGGCTCCCTGCGAGCCTGGAGCCATCCCAAGGCTGGTGCCCAAGGAGAGGGGAAGGGGGGAGGGGACAACACTGGGCTGGTGTCCCCAAGCTGCCCACCCTCCCAGGCATGTCCCCTCGGGCTTTCCGCACACCCACGGGATACAGGGATGGGAAAAGGGGGAAAGGGCCGAACACAGAGCGTCCAGGAGAGGACACCGATCCAGGAGCTGATCACGGAGACTCACCCAGTGCTGTGTCTCGTTTCCCTGGGAAGGAAAAGAAAGCACTGAGTGATGAGAGGGGACGGCTGCTCATCCCACGGCTGCTCCTTTTAGGCTCCTGCCCACACAGAGCTTGGGCAGAGCCTGAAATCCTCCTCTTTGGGGAGCGCAAAAACACCCTCTGGCTCCCATGAATGGAGCCCTGCGAGCTCATCCCAAGGCTGGTGCCCAAGGGGAGGGGACAACACTGGGCTGGTGTCCTGGAGGTGCCCAGGCTCCCAGGAACATCCCCTCGGGCTTTCCCCACACCCAGGGGGTGCAGGGACGGAGGGGATGGGAAAAGGGGGAAGGAGCTGAGCACAAAGTGCCTGGGAGAGGACACCGATCCAGGAGCTGATCACGGACACTCACCCAGTGCCACGTCTCGTTTCCCTGGAAAGGAAAAAGAAACACTGAGTGATGAGAGGGGACAACTTCCCATCCCACGGCTGCTCCTGCAGGAGCGCACAGAGCTCGGGCAGAGCCCAAAGTCCTTTGGTTTGGGGAGTGGGAAAAGACCACCTGGCTCCCCAGAATGGCTCCCTACGAACCTGGAGCCATCCCAAGGCTGATGCCCAAGGAGAAGGGAAGGGGAGAGGGGACAACAGTGGTCCGGTGTCCCCAAGCTGCCCACCCTCCCAGGCACGTCCCCTCGGGGTTTGCCCGCACCCAGCGGATACGGGGATGGAGGGGACGGGCAAGGGGGGAAAGGGCCGAGCACAGAGCACCCGGGAGAGGACACGGAGCCAGGAGGAGATCACGGAGACTCACCCAACCGTGCAGCTTCTTCCTCTGGGAAGGAAAAAAAGAAGCACTGAGTGATGAGAGCTTGTCATCCCACGGCTGCTCCTGCAGGAGCGCACAGAGCTCGGGCAGACAACAAAGTCCTTCATTTTGGGGAGTGGGAAAAAGACCCCCCCACCCTGTGAATGGCCCCCTCCAGCCAGGTCACGTCCCATGGCCAATCCTCAGGGACTCTGGGCAGGGGAGAGGGTCCATGCACTCTGGTGTCCCCCAGCTGCCCACCCTCCCAGGCACATCCCCAGGGGGTTTGCTGAGATCCAGGGCATGCAGGGATGGAGGGAATGATCAAGGGGGAAATGGCCAAGTGCAGAGTGTCCGGGAGAGGACACTGAGCCGGGAAATGATCACAAAGACTCACCCAGCCGTGCAGCTTGTTCCTCTGGAAAGGAAAGAAAGGAGCAATGAGTGATGAGAGGGGACGACTTCCCATCCCACGGCTGCTCCTGCAGGAGCGCACAGAGCTCGAGGAGAGCCCAAAGTCCTTCATTTTGGGGAGTGTGAAGAGACCCCCCCACCCTGTGAATGGCCCCCTCCAGCCAGGTCACGTCCCATGGCCAGTCCCCAGGGACTTTGGGCAGGGGAGAGGGTCCATCCCTGGGCTGGTGTCCCCCAGCTGCCCACCCTCCCAGGCACCTCCCCTTGGGGTTTGCTCGGATCCAGGGGATGCAGGGATTGAGGGGATGGGCAAAGGGGGAATGGGCCGAGCACAGAATGCCCGGGAGAGGACACTGATCCAGGAGGAGATCACAGACTCACCCAGCCGTGCAGTTTTTTCCTCTGGAAAGGAAAGAAAGAAGCACTGAGTGATGAGAGGGGACGGCTTCCCATCCCACGGCTGCTCTTGCAGGAGCGCACAGAGCTCAGGTAGACCCCAAAGTCCTTTGGTTTGGGGAGTAGGAAAAGACCCCCACACCCTGTGAATGGCCCCCTCCAGCCAGATCACGTCCCACGGACAATATCCAGGGACTTTGGGGAGGAGAGAGGATCCATCCGTGGGCTGGTGTCCCTGAGCTGCCCACCCTCCCAGGCACGTCCCCTCGGGGTTTGTCCTCACCCAGGGGATGGGGGGATGGAGGGGACGGGCAAGGGGGGAAAGGGCCGAGCACAGAGCAGCCGGGAGAGGACACCGAGGCAGGAGGAGATCACGGAGACTCACCCAGTGCTGCGTTTTGTTTCCCTGGAAAGCAAAAGAAAGACATAATGAGTGATGGGAGGGGACAGTTTCTCATTTCATGGCTGCTCCTGCAGAGGCACACAGAGCTCAGGCAGAGCCCAAAGGCCTCCATTTTAGGGAGTGTAAAAAGACCATCAGGCTCCCCGCAAACCTGGAGCCATCCCAACGCTGGTGCCCAAGGAGAGGCCAAGGCGAGAGGGTCCATTCCTGGTCTGGTGTCCCCGAGCTGCCCACCCTCCCAGGCACATCCCCTCGGGGTTCCCTCGGATCCAGGGATGGAGGGGACGGGCAAAGGGGGAATGGGCTGAGAACACAGAGCCCAGGAGAGGACAACAAACGAGGAGGAGCTCACGGAGACTCACCCAACAGTGCAGCTTGTTCCTCTGGAAACACAAAGATAAAGCAATGAGTGGTGAGAGGGGACGGCTTCCCATCCCAGGGCAGCTCCTGCAGGAGCGCACCGAGCTCAGGCAGAACCCAAGGTCCTTCAGTTTGGGGACTGAGAAAAGACCCCCACACCCTGTGAATGGCCCACTCCGGCCAGGTCACGTCCCACGGCCAGTCCCCAGGGACTTTGTGCAGGGGACAGGGTCTATCCCAGGGCTGGTGTCCCCACACTGCCCACCCTCCCAGGCACATCCCCTCGGGGTTTGCTGAGATCCAAGGGATGCAGGGATGGAGGGGAGGGGCAAGGGGGGAAAGGGCTGCGCACAGAGTGCCCAGCAGAGGACACCGAGCCAGGAGGAGATCACGGAGACTCACCCAGTGCTGCAGCTTGTTCCTCTGGAAAGGAAAAAAAGAAGTAATGAGCGATGAGAGGGGACGGCTTCTCATCTCACAACTGCTTCTGCAGGAGGAGACTTAGCCTGGGCCAGTAAAGAGGCAACAGAAGCGCAAGGGGATGAGTGGAGGACACCCCTTCCCATAAGCACCAGCCTGGGACAATGAAGACCTGCAGCTCAGTCTCTGCACCCCACAGCGATCCCCGTTTCTTCCCATGAGCCAGGATACCTCCCATACCCCGTTCCCAGCCCCAGTGCTCTCCAGTCCCCTTCTGGGCTCCATCAACCCAGACCAACGACCACAGGGCGATCAAGAGCCACCCAGAGCCACGTCCCTCCCAGGGGGCTCCTTTCTCAGGAGGCTTCACTGGTGGCAGGGGCCAGAAGGACTCACCCAGCGTTCTGGACAGCCCCACTGCAAAGCAAAGGCAGAGGAAGAGGAGGTCAGGAGAGCAGCTGCTTCATCGGCGCTAACATCTCACCAGGGACTCTTGCACCGTCCCACCAGCCAGGTGCTCTGGCCACGCTCCCTGGCCTCCCACCCACGCCCCGGATCCCTGTCCCCATCCTTCCTGTGCCCAAAGAGCTTCTTTAATGAAGGCAAAACACCTTTTGACACGACTGTCATCCCCTTCTACATACGTCCATGGGCCAGGGCTCGGCCTCGCTCCACCCCGATCCCCTCCATTCCATCCCCCCGTGACAAACTCACCTTTCCTTCGCCAGAGATAAGCGATGACGCCAAATAATGCCACTAAAAGTAGGAGAACACTACCCAGAGCTGCCATCCAGTGAAGGGCATTGTGGAAAAAGGGAGCTGAGAAACAAAAAAAACATGGAAAAGTGCTCATTTTATACTCCTGTGTATCACGAGAAGCAAAAAACCAAACCCCCACCCTTCTAGCTCCTAAAGCCTTGTGCTGGGAGCCCCGGGCTCAAGGGGACATCGTCCTCTCCATTCCCACGGACATCCCAATGCTCCCCTGAAGCCCACCAGACTCAGGTTACCTCTTGCGCTAAAATTCACCTGTGGGGGCATCCCCTCCCATTCCCCCACCCCCCGCACGTTTCTCCAGCCCCCCGAGATCAAACCGCCCCCGCCCCCCAAGCACAGCCAACCCCAACCCCGCTGCCATCCTGCACCTGAGATGTGCAGGGACGACGCCTGCTCCTGCTCCAGGCGGCTGTTCCTCACCACGCACGACAAGTTCCCATCGCCCTTCCCGCTCACCACGACGACATCTTGGATCTCAAACAGGCCCCTCTCGTCAGAGGAACGTCTCTGGGAGACCGAGGGCAGACGCTGCCCGTTGGCAGCCTTCCACAGCACCTGCGGTTGCGGGTACCAGCCGGCCGATCCACACACCACCCGGATGCCTCCGTCCTGGTGAGCCTCCAGAGAGAGGAGAGGGACGGAGCCCATGGCTGGGGGAAGAGCCCGCCGTTGGGCTGAGTTAGGGATGGACTCGGCTCAAAGGCAAAGACTCAACCCCGTACCAGACACATCCCATTGTCCCGAGGGGGCTGTGGGACCGCGCACGTGCTCCTCACACCACCCAAACCACCCCAACGTGTGCAGGAACCGGAGAGCATTGATGCCCAATGACCCCACATCGCCCATAAAACAGCCCGGCAGAGGAGGACCCAGAGGCCGAGCAAGGTCTCTGCCCTCTCCCGGCCTTGTCCAAGAAGCCCTGAGGCTTCCAGACGAGGCGCCAGGTCTCCTCCGGCACAAACAGCAAAGGCAAAGCAAGGATCCAGCTGGTGGGACCTGGGAAGAGGGCTCTTCCCAACGCCAGGCACAGCGGTAGCTCCCATCCTGGGCTCGCTTGGCAGCCCAGGCCCTGAGCCCAAGCAGCTGCTCAGCAGCTTCTCCCCTCTGCCCTCACAACACCTCGAGGACACCACAGAGACACAAAGCCACCTCGTTTGTGCCACTCTGCCCCCAAAAACACCTCCAGCACCATGTCTGTGCTCCTTCCTGGGCAGGCATGGATGGGAAGGGTCCCCTTCAACCCGACCTCTTTCAAGGTCCATTGGCTTTGGCATTGGATGGATGGACGTGAGGGTGGGACAGAGGTCTGGGAGGGACACACCAACCCAGGGACACCTGAACCACCCCCAGGAAACACCGCACCTCCCACAAACCTGCCACCTCCAGGTCCACTGTAGCTTCTCCATAAGAGGCAGCATCTCTCACAGTGCAGACGTACTGGCCATCATCAGAGGGTCTCACCCCAGTGAGTCGCAAGTCCAGGGTCCCATTGGAGAGACCATCTCTGACCAACTCTGTCCTTCCAATGTATTCCTCCATCTGTGCCCCATACAGGTCCTCTCCATTTCGGTAGAGATGCACCGTTTCCGAGAACCGGTACCGGATCCACCTGATCTCCAAGCTCCGAGCGTCCGCGCGTGGGGACAAGTGACACGGCAGCACGACGTCCTGCCCCACGGTGGCAAGGAGAGGTTGGTCTGGTCCCACCACTCTGAACTCAGCTTGGGGACGGAGAAGGACACAGAGAGACGGAGATTGTGCCCACGTTAATTCGGGGCGTTGCATGGCAAGGGGCAAGCATGGCGTGAGCAGTGCCCGCTCCATCCCGCGGGCGTCGCTTTGCCCTCCCCGTGCTCCAAAGAGCCTGGAGAAACTGGAGAGGGAGTGGGAGGACTCCAAGGAGAAGGAGGTTCCCTGGGAGTGGGAACCGCTCCAGAAAGTCACCCCCAACCCCAAAAATAGCCCCCAGCCCGGCCAGCCCTGGGAGAAGGGACAAACGCTTCAGGGGAGCACTGCGGGACGGGACTGAAGGTGTCCCAGGGCAAGGGACGTGGGGGTGGCATCAAGAGCCAAAGTGAAACCCATCCGCGGCCCAGCTCTGGGCTCAGCTCCTCCTGCCCCACGGCACCTCCCCTGCCCCACATCTGCCCCCCGCAGCGGGCTCAGCGCCCCCAGCCCTGCAGGATCCCTACCTGATCCCAGGCGGAGCACGTGCAGAGTCAGGAAATAACTCAGGAGGCCGCTGGGGCTGGCGGGGAACCCCATCTGCGGGCGCAGCTGGAGAAGAGGGTGGGAAGGGAGGCAGAGGGAGGGCAAGGGGGGGTTAGAGCCGCCGGGGAGGGGATGGGGAAGAAGGGCTGCACCCGCCCCCAGGGAGGCTCCAGAAATCCCACCAAACCCCCCGCACCCTGCCGTCGGGAGGAACCGTCGGTCGAGGGCAGGACGGGCCCACGCCGCGGCTCCCGCTGCAGCCCCTGCTCTGCCCCACTGCCCTTCCCCAGCATTTGCGCTGAACCCCTTTCAAGACTTTAAATTAATTAAAGGTTCTTAATGCCCTGCAGAAAGGAAATTCACTCACCAGACGGGTACAATCTGCGGGGGGCACCTGGTAACTACCAACACCTCCAACCTTTGCCCAGTTTCCAGGTGCAGAATTATGGTCTTCGGAGTGACTTCAGGGTCCACCCCCCTGTGGCGGTGTGCTCTCCCCTTTTCCCCTTCCCCCCCCCACCCCCGGCTCCTGCTCAAGCCATGGCCATCAGCGGGAGTTGTGACGAGTTGCACCTGAACTGTGGGAGACGGCCGGCAGCATGACCAAAACCCTGTCTGGAGTGGGAACCTGGGCATCTTCTTCCCATGAGAATACGGCAATAGGTCAATTCTCCTACTCCATAAACAGTGGACAGCCCAAGAGCCCTTGGAGCTCTCCTGCACGGCAGCGGCTGCACGACAGGCTCTCCTCTGGAGCGGGGACGCTCACTTAAGGTTCTTCTCCTCGAGGCCGAGAGATTCCTTGCCACAACAGATTCTCAGTAAGTGACTAATAGCCTGCTAAACTTTGACATCTTAGCTAAGGGATCTAAGGATTGATTGCGCGTATAGAATCCTTTAGACATAAACCGTTGACCAAGTCTGGGACTAGGATTGGATCCAGCCGCAGCCAGACTCCTCTCTGAGAAGGAGTTTAGAAAGCCAGGGGGTCCTTTCTGAACCTCGGGACTCAACGGGAGGGTCTCCCTGAGAGCTTGTCTGACCCCGGCCTCTGTGCAGTAAATAATCAAGTGTGCCCTGGCATCGAACCTCGTAAAACACTGTCGCATTCACTGCTAACTTTGTTAAATCACTGTTTTATGTTAATAAACATTTCACTACTTCTCTCTTACAAGTGAAGTTCTTCACTCCGCCCGCAACAGACCCTGCGGTGACACCGGTGTCAGGCCACCAGGGCAGAACAGCCCCAGGTCTGGACATTCCCCTCCAGCCCCACTCACCCAGCTGAGCCCCGCAGCCCGGCCTCCACCAGCCCAGGCAGAAACCCCAACTGCCAGCAGCTGCTGGAGCACCAGCTCTCCGTCCTGGCAGGCAAATGCCAACGCCCGGCACAGGAGAGCGGCAAGAGAGGCTCCGTCTGCACCAGGGCACGGGGCTGCTCTCCCCAGAGCTGCTCCTGCGCCTTTGCACAAAGCGGCTCCTGCAGCCCGGTGCCACGATTGTGAAACCGACTCTTCTGGTGATTTAGGAAAAGCGTCACCTCCACCAACAATCCCCGGGAAAAGGAAATTCCAGCGCCCGCAGAGACGGGGACTGCGCAGGGCGGGCCCGGAGCCCAAAGCCCCGGCGGCACCAGGCCCTCCCAGGAACCCAGCGTGGCCCCGGGGAGCCCCGCCGACGGAGGAGCCCCAGCTCAGCCGGCGGAGCTCCGGGCAGCAGCGGGGCCCCGCGGGGGGAGCGGCTCCCCGGCCCCGCACGGAGCCGGGCCATGAAGAGCGGGGGCGCACGGGGAGCGCCAGCCCGCCGGGCTCCCTTCCCCGCAGCCCCGCACCGAGCGGACGGCACCCACCCGCCGGCTCCGGCCGCTCCTCTCCCGGCCGCCCAGCCGTCTCCGCCGCCGCTCACACTCTCCGCCGCGAACTGAGTGAGGGGACGGCATTTATACCCCCGGCACGGCCCGCCCACCGCTCCGACCAATCAGCACGCAAGGACGAGGAGTGGCGGCAGGGGCAGCCAATCGAAGCGCCGCCTTGAGCTCCCCTCAGGAGCTGCCCCTCGCCTCACGGTCCGCCCCGGCCCAGGCGGCGCTGGGCGGTTTCCGAGCCCCCCACGGGAACGGGGACGTTCTCAGCACGGAGACATTAACCCCGACCTCTCGCGTGTTTCCGCCATCCCTCCTCGGCGCGGGTCCGAGGTACGTGCCGATCACACAAGGCGACTCCCAGCTGGACCCAGAGCCGTGGCCGTTCCCGGCGACGGCCCCCGGCCCCTGCCCGTGCCCAGAGCGGGACGCCCCCGACCCACCCAGCCAGGCCTGGACAGGCTGGAGAGATGGCGGAGAGGAACCTCACGGAGTTCAACAAAGGTCCTGCCCCTGGGGAGGAATAACCCCCTGCACCGGGACAGCTCGGGGCTGACCTGCTGGAGAGCAGCTCTGCAGAGAGGGACCCGGGGGTCCTGGTGGACACCAAGTTGCCCATGAGCCAGCCAGGTGCCCTTGTGGCCAGAAGGCCAGTGGTCTCCTGGGGGCAGGGATAACCTCAAGGGACGTCACCCTCCCCCTCTGCTCTGCCCTGGTGAGGCCACTTTTGGAGCACTGGGTGCAGTTCTGGGCTCCCTGGTTCAAGGAGGAGCAGGAGACCCTCCCAGACCCTTCCGCATGGCCGTGGAAGGTTGGACTTTGCTGTCTACCAGGTGCCCACCAAGCTGCTCTCTCCCTCCCCGCTCAACTGGTCAGGGGGAGAAGATACAATGAAAAGCTGGTGGGTCGAGATAAGACCAGGGCGACCATTCAACAATTGCCATCACAGGCCAAAAAGAAAGACTCAACTCGGGGAAATTCATCCCCGCTCCCCAGGCTGAAGAGCGAAGACCCCTTACAGCCAGGGGAGACCCTGGAGCTGGGTCAGGCAGCTCGATCTGCTCCCCGCGTAACAACCAGCAAAAGGCGACGGGTGACAGTAGCAGGCGACTCTTCTGAGAGGAATGGAAGCACCCGTCTGCTGACCTGACGCACTCTCTGGAGAGGGGTGCTGCTTACGGAGGCGGGGGATGTCATATCAGGGACGTCACCGAGAGACTAACGATCCTCGTACCGTCCGCTGACCGTTATCTGCTGCTGCTGTTTGACGTGGGCACCAGTGATGCCGCTGCATCAAAAGGAGCGTGTCCGGCAGAGCAAGGGGGGGGATTCTGCCCCTCTGCTCTGCTCGGGGGAGACCCCCCTGCAGTGCTGCCTCCAGCTCTGGGGACACCAACAGCAGAAGGACACGGAGCTGCTGGAGCGGGGCCGGAGGAGGCCCCGGAGATGCTGGGAGGGCTGGAGCCCCTCTGCTGTGGGGACAGGCTGAGAGAGCTGGGGGGTGTCATGGTTTAACCCCAACCAGCAACCGGGACCATGCGGCCACTCACCCACTTTCTACTGGTGGGATGGAGAGAGAATCGGGAGAGTAAAAGCAAAAAAACTCATGGGTTGATATAAAGGAAGTTTAATAAGTAGAGAAGAACATGGAATTCATTCACTACTTCCCATCAGCAGGAAGGTGTTCAGCCACCTGCATGACTTGGGTCCATCTCAAACGCATCTTAACGGGTCCGTCTCAAACGCACCAACTCCAAACGTCCTCTCCATTGGTTCTTCTCCCAGTTCTAAATGCTGAGCACGACGTCACATGGTACAGAACGTCCCTTTGGTCAGTTGGGGTCAGCTGTCCCGCCTGTGTCCCCCCAGCCTGCTCGCTGGCAGGGCGGTGTGAGGAGCAGAAAAGGCCTTCACTCGCTGCCAGCCCTGCTCAGCAGGAACGAAAACAGCCCTGTGTTACCAACACCGGGTCCAGCACAAACCCAAACCAGCCCCCTACCAGCCACCGTGAAGAAAATTAACCCTACCCCAGCCAAAACCAGCCCAGATTGTTCAGCCTGGAGAAGGGCAGGCTCCAGGGAGACCTTAGAGCCCCTCCCAGGATCTAAAGGGGCTCCAGGAGAGCTGGGAAGGGCCTTTTAACGAGGGCATGTAGCAATAGGACAAGGGGTAATGGCTTTCAACAGAAAGAGGGGAGATTTAGGTAAAAAAATAAGGAAGAACTTCGTTCTGAGGCTGGTGAGACAGTGGATCACGTTGCCCACAGAAGCTGTGGCTGCCCCATCCCTGGAGGGGCTCAAGGCCAGGCTGGACGGGGCTTGGAGCAACCTGGGCTGGTGGGAGGTGTCCCTGCCCAGGGCAGGGGGGTGGAACCAGATGAACTTGAAGGCCCCTTCCCACCCAAACCATTCCGTGATTCGATGAAGCCACCCCCACTCCCAACCCTTGCCACCTAAACCCAACATAGTCCCCAGCACAGGGAAGGGCCTTTCTCCAGCACCTCTGTCATGTGGTTCCCATCAGATCTTGGGGCTTGCTGCAGAGATAGGGCCGGACCTGGGAGCAGCTGGCACTCATGAGATCATGGTCATTCAAGAACAGACAAGGTTCATGGCCCTTCACTGGGATCCTGCAACGAGCAGCACAGGCACCGCTGGCACCGTGGGGTTCATGGTTGTCCCCTCAAGCACCAGGAGGGGACAAGGGCCGCCTGCGAGGGACAGCCCCAGCAGACACGTCCCACCAGGACCCTGCCCATCCCACCGCAGGACGGTCTCCTCACGGCCCCGGCTCCCAACGGGACTCACCTCTGGTTGAAGCTGCTGCCATCCACCCACTGCAGGCGCTCGCCCCGTCTCCGCAGCCCAAGCCAGTAATCCATGTTGCCCTTGAGGCGCAAGAGGAACTCCTGGGCACGACACAGAGAGAAGCCAACAGTCAGGAGATGCTGCCAGCCCCACGCCAGTCCCTCTCCCAGACCCACACTGGTCCCTGCCAGCCTCGCATGGCTACCAACAGCCCTGGGATGGCAGCAGCTCCCACCCCACGCCTGCTCCAACAAGCTCCAGAGCTGCTGCAGGAGCTCACCAGCCCGGCCAGCGCTCTCGCTCCTGCTCTGACACAGCTCGGCTCCAACCCCGGGCTCTGCACCCAACCCAGGAACACCCCCAAACCCCCACGCAGACACAACAGCCCCTCACTCACCATCTCCCACTCCCTCCGGGGCATGGCCAGCGAGGCCCCATGCGAGGAGCACTGCTCCTGGCTCCACTCCCAGCTGCCCTCAGCCCTCGACAGGTAGTAGCAGACATTGCGGTACCCAACCCAGTCCTCAGGACAGGCCAGCACCAGAGCCGCAGGCACAGCTGGATCCCCTCCATGTCTTCCTGCTGGAGAGGGAAGGGCAGAAGGGCAGAGGATTGGGCTCCGCAGGGACCAGGGGACACAGCTCCGCGGGGCAGGGAAGGAGGCAGCCGCTCCTCCCTTACCTGAGAGTGCAGCAACAGCCACGGCCAGAGCCAGCACCAGAGCCACCAGCACAGCCAGCACCACGACCCACACTGGATGGAGAGTGGGGCACCTGCCTGGAGGGAGAAAGAGCCACTCGGGGTGAGGACGGTGCTGTCCCCCTCCCAGCCCCACCACCCCCAGCACAACCTGCCCAGGGAACACAGGAGGGACCCCCCAGACCCCTCTACCCCACACACACTCAGCTGCAGCTTCTCAACCCCCTCCCCGGGCACAGCAACTGCCATCGGGCCATTCCCAGCTGGCAGCAAGGGACAGTCACACAGGGCGGGGACAAGGCTGTCACCCCACACACACTGGGGGACAGCCCCCAGCAGGAGAGCTGCCAGGCAGAGAGAGACGGGGGGGCTGATACAGCCCCCCAGGGAGGACCCAGCAGAACACAAGACCCTTTCCCAGACAGCTGGAAGAAGCCCCACACGTGCCAGCCCCACTCCTCCTGGGGTGACACTGCCACGGGGACACTGTCATAGAATCATAGAATCATAGGGTTGGAAGGGACCTCTGGAGATCATCTAGTCCAACCCCCCTGCCAGAGCAGGGTCACCTAGAGCAGGTTACACAGGAACACGTCCAGGTGGGTTTTGAATGTCTCCACAGATGGAGACTCCACCACCTCTCTGGGCAGCCTGTTCCAGTGCTCTGCCACCCTCAGGGTAAAGAAGTTCCTCCTCATGTTTAGGTGGAATTTCCTATGCTCAAGTTTGTGCCCATTGCCTCTTGTCCTGTCCCCGGGCACCACTGAAAAGAGCCTCGCCCCATCGTCCTGACACCCACCCTTTAAGTATTTATAAGCGTTGATAAGGTCACCCCTCAGACGTCTTTTTTCCAGACTGAAGAGACCCAAATCCCTCAGCCTTTCCTCATAAGAGAGGTGTTCCAGTCCCCTAATCATCTTTGTAGCCCTCCGCTGCACCCTTTCCAGCAGTTCCCCGTCCCTCTTGAACCGGGGAGCCCAGAACTGGACACAGTACTCCAGGCGCGGCCTCACCAAGGCAGAGTAGAGGGGGAGGATGACCTCCCTTGACCTGCTGGCCACGCTCTTCTTGATGCACCCCAGGATGCCATTGGCCTTCTTGGCTACAAGGGCACATTGCTGGCTCATGGTCATCCTGTCCCCTCCCAACAGGCCACACGGGGGGCCCCGCACTCACCCACAAGTCCTCTGCGTGGCCTTTCATCTGTGCCCCGAGGCATCTCTGCGTGTGGGGATTTCCCTCTGTCCTGGGGACTCAGGGGCTCCTCCACATTCCCCTCGCTGGAGCAGGATCTGTTCCCTTCTCCCATGGCACTCTGAAAAGCGGAACCACTGCACTCACAAGAAGCACAATCTTGCCTGTTTCAAGCCACTTCTACCACCCCTGCTCTCATCATTGTGTTGGGACATTGCAGGGAACACCAGGCAGGACATCAGGACCATTAACTCTGTTGGCTGACTGGCAGCACACCCGGCTGTCACAGATCAGCCCTGGCCACACGGTCTCACCCAGGCTGAGGAAGGCCATGCCAGGGAAGGGCTGTCCCTGCTCCCCCTGGGACGCTGCAGCCTGTCCCCAACACCTGGGGACACAAACACAGCCCCAGTGAGCTCAGGGACCAGCCCCTGGAGCCCAGCAGGGCCAGCGCCCTGGGGACGGTCGCTGATGTCTGGCTGAAGGAGGGCAGAAGGCAGACGAGGGAGGAACAGCCCCAGGTCTGGACATTCCCCTCCAGCCCCACTCACCCAGCTGAGCCCCGCAGCCCGGCCTCCACCAGCCCAGGCAGAAACCCCAACTGCCAGCAGCTGCTGGAGCACCAGCTCTCCGTCCTGGCAGGCAAATGCCAACGCCCGGCCCAGGAGAGCGGCAAGAGAGGCTCCGTCTGCACCAGGGCACGGGGCTGCTCTCCCCAGAGCTGCTCCTGCGCCTTTGCACAAAGCGGCTCCCGCAGCCCGGGCTTCTCTGGTGCGAAATCGACCGCTGCTGGCGATTCGTGACTCACACTCTGGCTCCCTGCCCAGACCCGCGACTCATCCTCTATGGCTGCCCCCCGGAAAAGCAGCAGCGGCTCCTCTCGAATCAACCTGCACTGAGACCGGATGCTCCAGCATCCACAGAGACGGGGACTGTGCGGGGAGCTGGAGCCGGAACCCCCCGCCCGGGAAAGCCCCGGCAGCACCAGGCCCTCCCGGGAACCCAGCGCAGCCCCGGGGAGCCCCGCCGACGGAGGAGCCCCAGCTCAGCCGGCGGAGCTCCGGGCAGCAGCGGGGGCCCCGCGGGGGAAGCGGCTCCCCGGCCCCGCACGGAGCCGGGCCATGAAGAGCGGGGGCGCACGGGGAGCGCCAGCCCGCCGGGCTCCCTTCCCCGCAGCCCCGCACCGAGCGGACGGCACCCAACAGCGCCCACCGCCAGCACCCACCTCCTCCGCTCCGCTCCCGCCGCCGCTCTGGCCCCGCTGAAGGGAGGGGCCTGATATTTGTACCCCGACACGGCCCGCCCACGCTCCAGCCAATCAGCGCGCAAGGACGAGGAGTGGCGATAGAGGCAGCCAATGGGAGCGCCGCCTCCAGCTCCCCTCAGCAGCCGCCCCTCGCCTCACGTTCCGCCCGGGCCCAGCGCCGCCGTTTTGGGTGCAAATTGCATCGTTTGGAATGATGTGTGTGGCAGACGCCTTTCAGGCGTGAGCTGAATGCTGTTGTCTTCCAGCTACGTCTTGGTATGCTGAGGGCACCTTCCGGTACACTTGCCTTGTTACGACTTCCCTCCTCTTCAGCCATCAAGTTTATTAATTATGACGATTAGCGGCCTGTGAGGAGGGTGACGGGCGGTATGTACGTGCCCCAGGGCCAACATAAAGGGGGCTCTATTGTCCCGCTTTACTGCTAAATCCGCCCCCCGGGGGTTGTTTCGTGCCCCCTTTCGTAGGGCCGGCGCGGGGGTATTTAAAGGGCCCGGTGGGGGGGCGCAGCCGGGGGGCAGTTGCAGCGGTGTCGGTAACGGGAAGGAGCGGGTGGGCAGAGCCGGGCGGCCGGTAAAGCCTGTGGGAGCCGGGGCGCGTCGGGGACCGAGGGGAAAAGCGGCAGCGGAGGAGGCCGGGGGCGCGGAGGAGGCCGGGGGTCCCGCAGCGGGCGAGCGTTGGGAGCGCGGTGGCTGGAGCGCAAAAAGGCGGAACCCAAAGGCTCTTTCAAGAGCCGCCCCCGGGGGTTCCGCGGAGGAGCCGGACACGGGTCTGGGCCGCACCCGGAGTGGGGGAGCTGCTCCCTGGTACCCCCGGGGCGAGGGCAAGGGGGATGGCGGGGCAGCCGTGAGCGCTGAACCGAGGGGTGGGCGCCACCGGGAGCGACCAGAAGAGCTGGGTCAGTCCCCAACGCCCACAGCTGCTTTCAGCTGCTGCTGGGGCTCCTCCTGCAGCAGCACCTTCTTGAGGGGTCAGGATTTGGGGGTGGCCCAAGGGCCCCCATGGGCAGGAAAACACGGGGACACAGGCTGAAGCTACCCCACTCCCACCACCAGCACCCCACGATGACAGGGATGGGGGCAGAAGACCCCGGGGGGCAGCTACCCCCTCACAGCCGTGTCCTCCAACGCTCCCAAAGGCGGGATGGAAAGTGCCAGCAGAGGGGAGGGGACAGGGCTGCCTCCAGCACACAGCCCTGCCCCAGCAGGAGACAAACACATGTAGAAATACATCATGTTTTAATAAACAAGACAAAACAGCAGGAAAAAAAAAAGCTTGCGTGTGAATGAGAGTCTAACTTTCAAGGGAGCCCCACAGGGGCCACTTCACCCCCTGGCTCTGTGTCCCCTCCACCCTGCACAGGGCCAGGGACCTGCACTGACATTGCTGCACCCAGCTCATCTGGCAGCAGCTGCTCCAGCTCCATCACCACAGCTCAGCATCACCTGTGAGGTGTGAGAGGAGCAAGATGGGTTCTGGGGCGGGCCCAGGAGGATGAAGGAACCAGTCCCAGGCTTGAGGTCCCAGTGCAGGCAGCACACAGCAGCTCCCAGCACCTCTCCCCACCTGCAGGACCAACCCAGAGCAGCAGCTGAGGGAAGGACACCCCCATGCTCCCCTGCGCTGCTGGAAGGGCTCAAGCTGTGAGGCCCCACCACGCAAAGGTCCTTTCTCCAGCGCCTCTGTCACCCCAGCGCTTGGGGCTTGCTGCAGATGTACAGCCGTGACTGGGAGCAGCCTGCACTCGCGACAGCCCCGTCGTACAAATACGCACACTCTCCTTGGCCCTGCACCTCAAACCTGCAACAAGCAGCACAGGCACCGCTGGCACCGTGGGGGTCGCGGTCGTCCCCTCAAGCACCAGGAGGGGACAAGGGCCGCCTGCGAGGGACAGCCCCAGCAGACACGTCCCACCAGGGCCCTGCCCGTCCCACCGCAGGACGGTCTCCTCACGGCCCCGGCTCCCAATGGGACTCACCTCTGGTTGAAGCTGCTGCCATCCACCCACTGCAGGCGCTCGCCCCGTCTCCGCAGCCCAAGCCAGTAATCCATGTTGCCCTTGAGGCGCAAGAGGAACTCCTGGGCACGACACAGAGAAGCCAACAGTCAGGAGATGCTGCTGCCAGCCCCATGCTCGTCCCTGCCAGCCCCACACAGCTACCAACAGCCCTGGGATGGCAGCAGCTCCCACCCCACGCCTGCTCCAACAAGCTCCAGAGCTGCTGCAGGAGCTCACCAGCCCGGCCAGCGCTCTCGCTCCTGCTCTGACACAGCTCGGCTCCAACCCCGGGCTCTGCACCCAACCCAGGAACACCCCCAAACCCCCACGCAGCCACAACAGCCCCTCACTCACCATCTCCCACTCCCTCCGGGGCATAGCCAGCGAGGCCCCATGCAAGGAGCACTGCTCCTGGCTCCACTCCCAGCTGCCCTCAGCCCTCGAGAAGGAGTAGCAGACATTGCGGTACCCGACCCAGTCCTCAGGACAGGCCAGCATTGGAGCCGCAGGCACAGCTGGATCCCCTCCATGTCTTCCTGCTGGAGAGGGAAGGGCAGAAGGGCAGAGGATTGGGCTCCGCAGGGACCAGGGGACACAGCTCCGCGGGGCAGGGAAGGAGGCAGCCGCTCCTCCCTTACCTGAGCGTACAGCAAGAGCCACGGCCAGAGCCAGCACCAGAGCCACCAGCACAGCCAGCACCACGACCCACACTGGATGGAGCGTGGGGCACCTGCCTGGAGGGGGAAAGAGCCACTCGGGGTGAGGACAGTGCTGTCCCCCTCCCAGCCCCACCACCCCCAGCACAACCTGCCCAGGGAACACAGGAGGGACCCCCCAGACCCCTCTACCCCACACACACTCAGCTGCAGCTTCTCAACCCCCTCCCCGGGCACAGCAACTGCCATCGGGCCATTCCCAGCTGGCAGCAAGGGACAGTCACACAGGGCAGGGACAAGGCTGTCACCCCACACACACTGGGGGACAGCCCCCAGCAGGAGAGCTGCCAGGCAGAGAGAGATGGGGGGGCTGATACAGCCCCCCAGGGAGGACCCAGCAGAACACAAGACCCTTTCCCAGACAGCTGGAAGAAGCCCCACACGTGCCAGCCCCACTCCTCCTGGGGTGACACTGCCACGGGGACACTGTCCCCTCCCAACAGGCCACAGGGGGGGCCCCGCACTCACCCACAAGTCCTCTGCATGGACTTTCACCTGTGCCCCGAGGCATCTCTGCGTGTGGGGATTTCCCTCTGTCCCGGGGACTCAGGGGCTCCTCCACATTCCCCTCGCTGGAGCAGGATCTGTTCCCTTCTCCTGTGGCACTCTGAAAAGCGGAACCACTGCACTCACAAGAAGCACAATCTTGCCTGTTTCAAGCCACTTCTACCACCCCTGCTCTCATCATTGTGTTGGGACATTGCAGGGAACACCAGGCAGGACATCAGGACCATTAACTCTGTTGGCTGACTGGCAGCACACCCGGCTGTCACAGATCAGCCCTGGCCACACGGTCTCACCCGGGCTGAGGAAGGCCATGCCAGGGAAGGGCTGTCCCTGCTCCCCCCGGGACGCTGCAGCCTGTCCCCAACACCTGGGGACACAAACACAGCCCCAGTGAGCTCAGGGACCAGCCCGTGGAGCCCAGCAGGGCCAGCGCCCTGGGGACGGTCGCTGATGTCTGGCTCAAGGAGGGCAGAAGGCAGACGAGGGAGGAACAGCCCCAGGTCTGGACATTCCCCTCCAGCCCCACTCACCCAGCTGAGCCCCGCAGCCCGGCCTCCACCAGCCCAGGCAGAAACCCCAACTGCCAGCAGCTGCTGGAGCACCAGCTCTCCGTCCTGGCAGGCAAATGCCAACGCCCGGCACAGGAGAGCGGCAAGAGAGGCTCCGTCTGCACCAGGGCACGGGGCTGCTCTCCCCAGAGCTGCTCCTGCGCCTTTGCACAAAGTGGCTCCCGCAGCCCGGGCTTCTCTGGTGCGAAAACGACCGCTGCTGGCGATCCGTGACCCCCACTCTGCCTCCCTGCCCAGAGCCGTGACCCCCACTCTATGGCTCCCAGCCCGGAAAAGCAGCAGCGGCTCCTCTCGATTCAACCTGCACTGAGACCAGATGCTCCAGCATCCACAGAGACGGGGACTGTGCGGGGAGCTGGAGCCGGAACCCCCCGCCCGGGAAAGCCCCGGCAGCACCAGGCCCTCCCGGGAACCCAGCGCAGCCCCGGGGAGCCCCGCCGACGGAGGAGCCCCAGCTCAGCCGGCGGAGCTCCGGGCAGCAGCGGGGGCCCCGCGGGGGAAGCGGCTCCCCGGCCCCGCACGGAGCCGGGCCATGAAGAGCGGGGGCGCACGGGGAGCGCCAGCCCGCCGGGCTCCCTTCCCCGCAGCCCCGCACCGAGCGGACGGCACCCAACAGCGCCCACCGCCAGCACCCACCTCCTCCGCTCCGCTCCCGCCGCCGCTCTGGCCCCGCTGAAGGGAGGGGCCTGATATTTGTACCCCGACACGGCCCGCCCACCGCTCCGGCCAATCAGCGCGCAAGGACGAGGAGTGGCGATAGAGGCAGCCAATGGGAGCGCCGCCTCCAGCTCCCCTCAGCAGCCGCCCCTCGCCTCACGTTCCGCCCGGGCCCAGCGCCGCCTTTTTGGGTGCAAATTGAATCATTTGGAATGATGTGTGTGGCAGACGCCTTTCAGGCGTGAGCTGAATGCTGTTGTCTTCCAGCTACGTCTTGGTATGCTGAGGGCACCTTCCGGTACACTTGCCTTGTTACGACTTCCCTCCTCTTCAGCCATCAAGTTTATTAATTATGACGATTAGCGGCCTGTGAGGAGGGTGACGGGCGGTATGTACGTGCCCCAGGGCCAACATAAAGGGGGCTCTATTGTCCCGCTTTACTGCTAAATCCGCCCCCCGGGGGTTGTTTCGTGCCCCCTTTCGTAGGGCCGGCGCGGGGGTATTTAAAGGGCCCGGTGGGGGGGCGCAGCCGGGGGGCAGTTGCAGCGGTGTCGGTAACGGGAAGGAGCGGGTGGGCAGAGCCGGGCGGCCGGTAAAGCCTGTGGGAGCCGGGGCGCGTCGGGGACCGAGGGGAAAAGCGGCAGCGGAGGAGGCCGGGGGCGCGGAGGAGGCCGGGGGTCCCGCAGCGGGCGAGCGTTGGGAGCGCGGTGGCTGGAGCGCAAAAAGGCAGAACCCAAAGGCTCTTTCAAGAGCCGCCCCCGGGGGTTCCGCGGAGGAGCCGGACACGGGTCTGGGCCGCGCCCGGAGCGGGGGAGCTGCTCCCCGGTACCCCCGGGGCGAGGGGAAGGGGGATGGCGGGGCGGCCGTGAGCGCCGCCGGGAGCGACCGAAAGAGCTGCTGCCCCGAGGGACGGGGAGGTGCGAGGGGGCGGCGAGGGCTGGTCCCTGCCCGTGTCGCCGAAAGAGCTGCCCCGAGCGAGGGGCGAAGGGGGGCGGCACTACAAGAGCCGCCCCGAGGGACGGCCGCCCCCCGGGGGGCTGGAACCCGCACCGAGGGGCGGGCGAGGCCCGGCCCCGCTCGACCCCCCCCGGGGAAGGCAAGAGGCCTGTTGTGGCGGGGTGTAGAGAGCAAAAAGACACGAGGAGCCCAACTGGGGAAAAGTGGGGCGTTCCCCTGAAGCTGTAAGGTTGCGGGTTGTTCCAAAGCGTTGAAAATAATAAAAGCGTGTTCCCTTGAGGGGAACTCGGCTCCTCGGAACGGGAAAACCGCCCCTCCGAATCTTCAGCCCCCTGCCCGCTGAGCAGGCGTGACTGGGAGCAGCCTGCACTCGTGTCGCGTTGAAAGGACTGTAGTTTCGCTATTCGCCTGTCAGAGTCCCAGGACTCCCCCGTTTTTTACGTACCCTGTGATGGCCAGACAAGTCTTCGCCCCCCTGGGCTGCACAAGAGAGAGCAAAGCCAGCCTTGACTGCTCTTTGAGCACAGAGACTTCACCTCGTTACCCAAATTCCACAGGATGTCCCAGCCAAACTGAGTCCCACGAGTGCAGCTCTTACCATGGAATAAATCCGCAGGGACGTCTTCACCTCCATCAAGGCGCTCGCTCAAAGCCTCACCCAGCCGGACTCGGGATGTTCCCAGGCATCTCCCGCCTCTCTGGCAACCTGCCTGGCTCACCCCCCTCGGCACAGACAACTTCTTCCTCAGACCTCATCCAACTGTACCTCGTTCTTAGAACTTTCTAGCATTCAGCTGCCAAACCATGCTGCTGATGACTAACACCTGCGCTAACAATTAGCGGTGATGGCTGAACCTGGCGAGGGGTGGCTCTTGCTGCATTTCTGCTGCCACCTTCCTGTTGACCCCGGCTGCCCCTGGGCTCTGTGTAATGTGGAGTTAATTAACTGATGATGCTGGTTGTCCCTGCAGTTCATTATCCCCAACACCAGGAAGTTTTCTGGAGCATGTTGGTGGTGGCATTTGAGGTTTCTTCAGGTGGATCCTTTACCCTCCACCTGCAGCTCCCCAGAAGCAAAATCCCACTTTCCAGGGCCAGGCTGACCTTTAATTTGCTGTATTTCATACCAAAACCTGCAGGAAAACTCCCCGGCCTGGGGGCCTCGGGGCACACCTCATCAAATACCGCACCGGGGAGGGAGGGGGGGTCCAGCACCCTCCCATGGCCCCCAGGGGCTAAAAATCACCGCGTTTCCACCCAAAATGGCCCGAGAAGAACGCCCGCAATGGCGTGACAGCGGGGTGAGAGCCCTTATCCCCAGTGAGCGCTCTCTCAAGGCACACTCCCACTGGATGGCCCGCTCGGAGCAACAACGGGCTCGGAGACCGGCGGTGGGTTTTGTGCTCGGAGTCGCCCTTAAAAACGCTCCCTCGCGGCTTCGCTCTGCTCTTCCACCCGCCGCCGCTGCCCACAAGGAGCCGTTTCCCAAAGGAACGCTGCTTTTTTTCAAAGTTTTGGGGCAAAACAAGGTGCCTGAAGGTCTTCTCCCGCTGGGGAGAGCAGCCGCCGCCTCCTCCCACTGCCAGAGCAGCGCTGTCGCTCCCATGGACTAATATATGGGTTTTTTTTCCCCTCTTTCCTACCCCTTTCAACCATCAGGAAAGAGCATGGGTGATGTGTTTGCAATTTGCAGGGTGCCAGTGAATTTGGGGGGACGTTTTCTAGCTCTTTGGGTCTTAGCGCTGCTCCCATCCCACGGCAGAGGGCGGAGAAAAACGGAGCCGGGGACGGGGGAAAACACAAAACGTGTTGCATTCAGCTACAAAAACACACCCCACAAACGGCTTGTTTGGTCTCTCTAGAGGCAGATTTGCAGGAGATCCGGGTGGATTCGTGCTCCGGCGAAAGCTCAAAATGCAGCATTAAAATTCCCCTCTGGGAAAGGGGGTGACGAAAGCCCCAGAGATGCTCCCCCCAAAAAATACAGGAGGGGACAGAACATCCCTTCCTGAGGGGGATTTTGCTTTCAGGGTGGGATGGGGCTTGCTGAGAGTTGGATCTCGGGGTCGAGCCCTTGGTTTAGATACTTACGGGGGGGGATGCATCACCCTGGAGCTGCCCACATTCTTCTGCTTTCGGCATAAAACCCCAAATTCAAAGGAAATGAACCCAAGCCCAGGGTGGAGCTGCTGGAAACTGCCCCAAACGGGTAAGCGCGAAGCTGGGGAATCCCGTCTTTTGTTAAATCTCAAAAAAAAAGGCGGAGATTTCTCCCCAGTCGCCTTTCCAACCCCCAGGTTGCCACGAGAAGCCATCGGATCCGCAGAGTCCACCACGAGGTGGGGACACAACCCAAGGGACACGGTGGTAAATCCAACGGGATTTTGGGGACTCGTTTCTGGGAGAGGGGAAAAAAAAATCTTCCTTTAACATCCCGGTAACGAGAGAAACTTAAAAACGCAACTTCCGATCCCACGTCTGCTTTTAGCTCTCCCGGAGGCTGAGCGCTGAAATCGGATTATTTTTACTGGAATTATTTTCTTGGCTGGAGAGGGGCTGGTTGGGGGGAAATCGGGGCGATTCCCTTTCGTGACTTCCCACTAATGTACAATGAATAGGATTAATAATTGTGGGATGCTTTGGGAGCTCCCCCACCGCCCACCCCCCCCTTGGGTTCAAGGCGCTGGACCTTTTCATTTGCAAAATAAAAACAGAAAAAAGAGGGGTTAAGGGAACGGGAGGCATCTCCCCACACCGTTGGGCAGATAAAAGTCAACGGGGGCCCGGACAGAGAGCACGGGAAGCCCAGCTGACGATTTGGAGAGAAACAGCTCTAGAATCCGTGGGGTTTTTAATGCTTGTGGGTCGTTCTTGCTCAGTGCTTAAGGTTGCTTTGGGGCCAAACCCATCAGTTGGGTTTCGGTGCTCCCTCCATCCCCGGTGGCTTCTTCATCTGGAGTCATCCCCCGGAGGAGGCTGGGGCCGGCGGCAGGTGCCACCCGGGGTCTCTTCCAGCTTGTCCTTGCACCAAAACACGTGCTGGGGAGGTGACGAGAGGGACACTGGCCACGCCGCCACGAACCCACCTCCAGCCCCACTTTTATTGCGTTGCCTGTTCCAGGGGGTCACCGTCGCCATTCCAAGCAGTTCCAAGGGGTCCAAGGCATCCAGTGGGGTCTAACTGGTTCTAAGGGGATCCAAGGGTTCCAGGCAGTTCCAAGGGGTTGCAAGAGGATCCCCGAAGGATTTGAAGTTTTTCCAAGGGGATCCAAACGGTTCCAAGGAGTTCCAAGGGGTGCCAAGTGGTTTGAAACGGATCGAATGGGATCCAAAAAGTTCCAAGGGTATCCAAAGTTATTGGAAGATTTCCAAGGGGTTCCAAGGATTTCCAATGTGATGCAAGGGGTATCAAGGGGGTCCGAGGTGTTCCAAGGGGAGCCAAGGGCTTGCAAAGTATTCCAAGGGGAGCCAAGATGATCCAATCGGCAAATAGGAAGCGGGAAGAAGACCCGGCACCACAGCGGGGCTGGGCGGGGGCGGCGGGACAAGCTCTCTCTGCAGGCAGCCCCCGGCCTCCCCCAGCTCCTCTCTGCCTCCAGCCGCGGCCAGGGCAGGGGCCGCATCCAGCCACGCGCCGGCCCCTCGTCCAGCGCTCAGGCGGTGACCCCTGCAGGGACGGGAGGAACAGACAGTGTCACCCAGGGCCACCTCCCTCTCCCCAACCCTCCGCTCTGGGCGTCTCGGTGCCCCCCTCCCGCAGCCGGGGGTTGCTGTGGGGGGAGCACGGAGAGCTGGGGCCGCCCCGTCCGTCCCCACGCCGTACCTGTGCCCGTGCTGCCAGACCCACTGTCGGTGCCTGCGAGAGAGAAACAGCCGTGAGCTGCCAGCCCCGGGCTCGCTACGGGCACGGGGCATGTGCCAGGAGCCGGCCGGGAGCCACGGCCGCGCTGCAGCCACCGGGAGAGGAGGATGGTGCCGCGAGCACCGGGGGGGACACACGACCTCTTCCGTACGTCCCCGCTACGGGGCTGCAACGAGGGGCGGCACAGGGAGGATGGGGGTCGGGAAATGCCGGCAGCGGCCAGAAACCGGAGCCACGAGACCCCCCCGGCACTGGGCAGCGGCTGGAGCCGGACCGGCCCCCGCTACTCACTTGACGCCATGCCGTAGCCCGCCTTCTTCTTCCCTGCAGAGAGAGAGAGGCATCAGCACCCACCGCGCTTCCCCAACAGCCTCGGGGGCTCCCCAGAGCACAGGGGCTCGTGCCCACAGACCCCCCTGGCCCTGCCTTCCTCCCGCACCCCTCTGCCTCACCGGCCCCGATGCTTTACCCCACTTCTGCTTCCATACGAGAAATCCACAGATGGCAGCGACGGCCCCGACGGCAACGGCCACCCCCAGCACGATGGCCCACAGGTTGGACTCCGTCTCTGGGGGAGAGCAGCGCCGTGAGCAGGGGAAGGGCAACCACCCCGGCCCACCCCTCCACGTGCCCAAGGCCACCGGGCTCACCCCACGCGTAGAGGCCGGGCTCGGGCAGGCTGGCGTGCTCCACGCGGCACCGGTACTTGTCCTGCTCCCCCGGGCGGGCCTCGATGGAGGCCCAGGTGTAGTAGGTGCCGTCGCTGTTGGGCGCGACGCTGCCCCACTCCGTCTCCTGGTCCCTCACCTCGCCGTCCTTCAGCCAGCTGACGGTGATGGGCCGCGGGTAGAAGCCGTGAGCGCGGCAGCGCAAGGTCAGGATCCCGTGGGCCTCCTTCCCCGACACTCGGACCGCGGGGGGCTCTGGGGAGGGGGTGGCGGTGAGGGACGGCACACGCACCCGCGCTGGCCGCTCCCCAGCCTCCCCGTCTCGCCCTCACCTTTCCTCTCCAGCACGGCCCGCCCGTAGCTCACGTATTTCTTCAGCCACTCGATGCAGGTGTTCTGCAGGTACTGCTTCATTCGCTCAGCGACAGTCCCGTCCTCCTCCCACTTCCTCTTGGTGATTTGTGCCGCCGCGTCCGCCGCGGTGAACGTCATCGTGTCCATGTCAAAGGCGATGAAGTCCCTCCCGTCGTAGGCGTACTGCCGATACCCCCTGGTGCTACCGTCCTCCTGGAGGTCACAGCCATACATGGTCTGCACTGTGTGAACCCCTGGAACGCGACCAGGAGCCGGGGCTGAGGGGCTGCTGCAGCCCGGGGCCCGCAGTGGGGCACAGACCCCCCGGCAGCACCCCCCACCCCAGCCCTGGGTGAGCCCATCGGGCACCGGCACCGGGGCTGCCCCCCGTCCTGCCCGGGGCCCACAGCACTCGGGGTGTCACCCAGAGCCGTGATGCAGACCCACGGCACCCATGGCGTGGCTGGGCTGGCACCCAGCCCCACGGCACCCTGGGACAGCGAGGGGCTGGGATGGGTCTTGAAGGCCGTGGGGGGCACAAGGAGACGGGATGGGGCTGGGGGAGCCCCTCTGGCTGTGGGATGGGGGCCCTGAGCACCGTGGGGAGGGCAAGGGGCTGGGACACTGTCGGGGGGGGGGAGCCCCTCTGCTTCTGGGGGTCTCATCTGCTGTGGGGACAGTGAGGGGCTGGGACATGGTGGCCAGGAGCCTCCCAGTTCTGGGATGGGGGCTTTGGGCACTTAGGGGTGGAGTGGCCAGAAGCCCCCCCCCCCCCAGTCTCTGGGACAGGGGCTCCCAAGCACTGTGGGGCAGGGACAGGGCAGCCGCCACCCCCTCGGGCTGGGGGACAGAGTGGCTGGGAGGAGCCCTGTGACAATGACATCGGGCAGGGAAGGGCCGGCACCAGCCGGGGCAGCAGCGTGGGGCAGGGCAGGATCGGGGCCGGGGGGAAGACAGGAGGGGGGACTCTCCCAGCCCCACCGAGCCCCAGCCCAGCCCACACTCACCCCGGCTCTGGTTGTAGCGGCTCCGCAGTGTCTCCAGGCTGACGCGGTCAACCTGCTGATTGCCCTGTAAGATCTGGGTCTCCCTGTCCCAGTACGCCTGGTCCAGGTTGGCCGCCATCCAGTCCGCCCCGGGCATTTCTCTCCCCGTCTCGCTGTCGTAGCGCGAGATGACGTTCCCGTCCACGTACCCCACAGCCACGAACTGAGGCACCCCCGGGCTGGGCTCCGACACGGCAACGTAGAAGTTGCGCAGGGAGTGGGGCCCTGCGGGGACACGGGGGGTGGTGAGAGGTGGGGGGCAACGGGGCTCGGGGGGGTAGGGGGGTGACAGGGATGAGGGTGCCCAGGGTGCCGGGGTGGGCAGCGGGGCTGGGTGGGGGGGTCTCAGGGCAGCAGATCGGGGGGTGGGGGGCAGGGTCAGGGGGGATGTGACCGGTGGGGGGATGTTGGGGAGCCCGGTGTGTCCAGGAGGGGTCCTGGTTCCCGGAGAGCCTGGAAGCTCCCGGTATCAAGGAGAAGGGGGGGCTGGGGATGGAAGACTTGGGGTGCCCAGGAAGGGGGGGGTCCCGATGTCACGGAGGGCGGCCCGGGGCTGGGACACCTGGGACACCCAGAAAGGGGGGCTCAGGGGGGTCATGCTGCCAAGGGCGGCAGATCCAGGGGAGGCTCCGGGGGACCAGGAAGGGGGTCCAGGGTTGGGGAGGGGGGTCCAGGCACCCGGGAAAGGGGGTTCCAGAGTATCCGGCGGGGTCCTGGGAAGGGGGATGTGGGGGGGAAGAGGGTCTGGGGGTGGGATGCAGTGGTCGGAAAGGGAGGTCCAGGGGGTTTCCTGTGCCCGGGGGGGTGTTCCCGGTGCATGGGAACGGGTGTCCAGGGGGGGTCCCTGTGGCCAAGAATGGAGCAGGGATTGAGGGGGAGGTGAAGGGGGGGTTCCTGATGGCAAGAAAAAGGGGTTCAGGGGGTTCCCGGTGCCCAGGGATAGAGGGGTGTCAAGAGGGGGTTCCCGGTGCCCAAAGAAGGGGGTCCAGGGGGGTCTCGGTGCCCAGGGAAGGAGGGGGGTGAAGGAAGGCGAGGAGCGGGGCGGGGGCGGAGGGTGCCATGAAAAGGGTGTTCTGGGGCGTCCCTGTGCCCGGGGATGGAGGGGGGTAAAGGGGGGGGTCCCGGTGCCCGGAGAAGCGGTGTCCAGGGGGTCGCGGTGCCCAGGGAAGGAGGGGGGTGAAAGGGGAGGTGTCCCGCTGCCAAGAAAAGGGGGTCCAGGGGAGTCCCGGTGCCCGGGGATGGAGGGGGATCAGGAGGGGGGGGTCCCGGGTCCCCGCTCACCGCCCGCCGCCCCGCCGAGGACCCCCAACAGCAGCAGGAGCCGCGCCAGCGCCCGGTCCGGGCCCATCGCGATGCTCCGCTCCGCTCTGCGACAGCCCCGAGTCCGCGCGGGACACACCGCTCCCGCCACGCCCCCAGGCCCCGCGATTGGCGCCGCCACCCACCGCCCGCCAATGGCAGCCCGAGCTGCCTCGGACGTCACCGGGCGCCAGGCAGATCCCGGCTCCGCAGGTTGGAACCGAAAGCGAAAGGGCCGGAGGCAGCGCGGGGTTGCGGGGGGGGGAAGGGGAATCCCGGAACGCCAACCCCCGCCCGGGACCTTCGCCCCGGGACTTCCACGGGGCAGCCTCGCCCTCAGGCCCCCCGGGACCCTCCTCAGGGCCCGACACCCCCCCGCACCCCCGCTCTGCCCGTGTCCCCCCGCCCCGGGGTCACCGCTGGGGCCCCACAGCCCCAGAAACGTCCCCCCCCGGCCCCGGTCTTGTCCCCGGGCCCCCAGTGCCCTGTCCGGCCCCGGGGGAGACCTCGGTGTCCCGCACCCCACGGTTCTCCGGGGGCTGGTTTGGCACCCAGTGTCCCCCCTTCCCTGCGCCCCTCGCCCCGCTCATCCCGCTCCCGCCGTCCCCCACGCTGACGTCCCCGACGCCCTCACGCCCGGTGGGTCTGGAGGGATCATGGCACGGTCGGGGTTGGAAGGGACCTTTCAGATCGTCGAGTCCAAACCCCCAACCTCACGCCGCCAAAACCGCCACCAACCCCCGTCCCTGAGCACGGCGTCTACACGCCTTGTGAATAACTCCAGGGATGGCGACTCAACCCCTTCCCCGGGCAGCCCCGTCCTGGGCTTAATAACCCTTTCCATGAAGAAAATTTCTTTCCCGATATCCAATCTAAACCTCCCCTGGCACAACTTGAGGCCGTTTCCTCTCGTGCTATCGCTTGGGAGAAGAGACCGACCCCCTCCCCGGCTGCCCCCTCCTTCCAGGGAGCTGCGGAGAGCGAGAAGGTCTCCCCTCAGCCCCCGTTTCTCCGGGCTGAACCCCCCCAGCTCCCTCAGCCGCTCCTCACCACACTCGTGCTCCAGACCCTCACCAGCTCCGTCGCCCTTCTCCGGACACGCTCCAGCCCCTCGAGGTCTTTCTTGTCGTGAGGGGCCCAAAACTGGACACAGCCCTCGAGGTGGGGTCTCCCCAGTGCCCAGGACAGGGGGACGGTCACTGCCCCGCTCCTGCTGGCCATGCTGTTCCTGAGACAGGCCGGGATGCTGGTGGCCACCTTGGCACACCGCTGGCCCGTATTCGTCCATCTCTCAACCAACACCCCCAGGTCCTTTTCCCCCGGGCAGCTCTCCAGCCGCTCTGCCCCCAGCCCGGGGCGTCCATGGGGTTGGTGTGACCCAAGGGCAGGACCTGGCACTTGGCCTTGGTGAACCTCACACTTGGCCATTCCCAGGTGTAGCCGTAGTTCCTTACCCAATGATGACCAACAGTGACAGTGGCTAACGCTCCTGTAGAGCTGGTGGTCCTCCGTCCCACCACGGGTCTCCTTCCACTGGCCCGTGGCACCACAATGACCAATGCTGACGGTGGCTAATGCTCCTGTAGAGCTGGTGGCCCTCCATCCCACCACGGGTCTCCTTCCACTGGCCCGTGGCACCACGATGACCAATGCTAACGGTGGCTAACGCTCCTGCAGAGCTGGTGGTCCTCCGTCCCACCACGGGTCTCCTTCCACTGGCCCGTGGCACCACGATGACCAATGCTAATGGTGGCTAACGCTCCTGTAGAGCTGGTGGCCCTCCATCCCACCACGGGTCTCCTTCCACTGGCCCGTGGCACCACGATGACCAATGCTAATGGCGGCTAACGCTCCTGTAGAGCTGGTGGTCCTCCGTCCCACCACGGGTCTCCTTCCACTGGCCCGTGGCACCACGATGACCAATGCTAATGGTGGCTAACGCTCCTGCAGAGCTGGTGGCCCTCCATCCCACCACGGGGCCTCGGGGGAAGATGGGGCCTTGCGCGAGGGTGGGGGTCTCGTACAAGGACGGGCCCTTGCACAAGGACGCAGCCTCACACGGGGACCTTGCACGAGGCTGGGACCACGCACGAGGACGGGGCTTCACCCAGGGAGGGCTTTGCACGAGGGCAGGGTCTCACACGGGGACCTTGCACGAGGGCTTTGCACAAGGACGGGGCCTTGCACACTGGCAGCGCTGGGGGTGTGTGTGTGTGTGGCAGCGCCGTGCAAGCCCCGCCCCCGCGGTGCCGCGAGTGTGCAAGCCCCGCCCCGGCGTGTGCAAGCGCCGCCCTCAACCAACGTGGCGGCGCCCTCCCCGCCTGCCCTCAAGCAACATGGCGGCCTCCTCCCCGCCCCGTCCCCTCCTGCCCGCGAACAACATGGCGGCGCCGGCTTCGCCCCCTTCCGCCGCGCCGCCGCGCTCTGATTGGCCGCTGTTGCCCTCCCCGCGTTCTGATTGGGTGGGGGCGCCGGAAAGGGCGGGCGGGGAGCGCACGTGGCGGCAGCATGGCGGCGGCGGCGGTGGTGAGCGGCGGGCGTTCCCGCTCTCTGCTCCGGCGGCACCGGGCCGAGCCGGGCCCCGCGGCCGCCAGCAATGGCGGGGACAGCAACGGCGTGTCCGGGGTAGGGCGAGAGGGGGCCGGTACCGTGGGGGTATCTCGGTACCAGGGTATGGGAGGGTTTCGGTACCGGCGGGGGGGTGCCGGTGTCGGGAGGGGAGGGTGCCGGTCCCGGGGGCAGTGCCGGTACCGAGGAGTGGGGGTGCCGGTACCGGAAGGGGGGGTACCGGGAGGGGGTGCCGGTACCGGGGGAAGTGTCTCCGTACCAGGGGAGGGGGGGTATCTCGGCACCGGAGGGGAAGGGGTGTCGGTACCGAGGGGGGTGTCCCGGTACCTGGGGGTGGGGGGGGGAGGTGCCGGTACCGGGGGAGGGGGTTGACGGTACCGCAGGGCGGTGTCTCAGTACGGGGCGGAGGGGGTCCGGTACCGGGGGGCGGGTGGGGGACATGTCTCGGTACCGGGGACGGGGGGGGTGTGTGTGTGTCTCGGTCCCGGGGGGGTGTCTCGGTCCCGGTGCCTCGCCCCCCGGTGCCAGCCCGTTTCCGGCAGCGGCAGGACCCGTTCCCCGGCCCGGCCCCGCTGCCCCGGCGCCGGCTGCGGCGGTTCCTGCGGGGCGGCGCCGAGAAGGCGGTGAGTGGCGGGGGGGGGGGGGGGGGGGGCGGAACCGGGGCGGGGGGGGGGGCGGGACACGACTTGGGGATCACGGGGGGGAGACTTGGGGGTCGGAACCGGGGGGGGTGTCTAAGGGCACTTGTGGGTCACGGGAGGGGGGGGACTTAGGGGGCGGGGGGGGAGTAAGTGGGTCTGGGGGGACACTTGGGGGGGGGGGGGGAGGGCGCAGAGAGGAATCGGGGGGCGGGGGGGGGGCAAAGGGGGCGGGGGGGACTTGGGGGTCACGGTGGGGTGGGATCGGGGGGGGCGGACTTGTGGGGTGAGGGTTGGGGGGGGCAGAGATTGGGGGATCCCTTGTGGAAAGAAGTGCGGGGGGGGGGTGGGGAGAGACCCTGGGGGGGTCCTGGGAGGATGGGGGGGGAAAGGGGGGGTCTGGGGGACTTGGGGGTGGGGGGGGGGGAAAGGGGGGGTCTGGGGGACTTGGGGGTCAGAGGTTGGGGGGGGAATTGGGGGACGAGGTGGGGCTTGTGGGGGGGGACGGATGCAAGGGGGTGTGGTGGGGGGAATTGAGGGGGGGGGGCTGCGGGAGGGGGGGAGGTCGTGGCGGGGGGGGGGACACACATGTGGGGGGGGGGAGTGTCCCCGACTCACTGTGTGTGTCGTGTGTCCCCCCCCCAGCCCCGGGCCAGCAGCCAGCGCCTGCGGTGGCACCTGAAGCTGGGGGGGCAGCGGGAGGCGGCGGCGGCCGCCCGGGCGGCTCGGCTGGACCTGCTGCTCCCCGAGGAGCCGGGGTGAGCGTGCGTGTCCCCCCCCCCCCCAGCTCCGTGTCCCCGTCCCCCCCCCCCCTCCGCCACCCAATGTCCCCTCAACGCCCCCCCCCGGCCTCCTTCGACGTCCCCCAGGTTCCTGGAGCCCGACCCCGGCGAGGACACCAGCACCGTCACCCAAGGGGACATCGCCGAGGCCGTGGACATCGCCAGCGCCGCCAAGGTGGGACGCGGGGACACGGCGTGGGGGGTGTGTGTGACATTTTTGGGGGGGGGGACACAAAATGACCCCCCACCCCCCCCCCCTTTCCCTCTCCCGCAGCACTTTGAGCTGCGGCTGGAGCAGTTCGGGCCCTACCGGCTGGATTACACCCGCAACGGGCGGTGAGTGGGGCCAGGCCGGGGTGTGTCCCCCCCCCTTTGTCACACACCCCCCCCCACCTCGTCACCTGTGTCCCCTTCCCCCCCCCCCGACCCACAGGCACCTGCTGCTGGGGGGCCGGCGGGGCCACGTGGCCGCCATGGACTGGCAGACGAAGAGGCTGATGTGCGAGATCAACGTCATGGAGACGGTGACGGACGTGGCGTGAGTGTGCGCGGGGGGGACACGGGGACAACACGCGTGTGAGGAGCCGGGGGGGGGACACACGCGTGTGCGGAGCCGGCGGGGACAGGGACATGGGTGCGCGAAGCCACGCGTGTGGAGCCATGGGGTGTCCCACGTGTTGCAGCACGTGTGTGCGGAGCTGGGGACACGCGTGTGCAGTGTGTGTGTGGAGCTGGGGACACATGTGTGCAAGGCGTGCGCTGAGCTGAGGACACGCGTGTGCGGAGCCATGGGTAGCCCATGTGCAGAGCCAGGGATGCGTGTGTGCGAAGCCACGCGTGTAGAGCCACGGTGCGTCCCACGTGTTGCAGCACATGTGTGCGGAGCTGCGGACACACATGTGTGATGTGTGCGCGGAGCTGAGGACACGCGAGTGCGGAGCCAGGGGTAGCCCATGTGCAGAGCCAGGGATGCGTGTGCGCGAAGCCACGCGTGTGGAGCCATGGTGCGTCCCATGTGTTGCAGCACATGTGCGCGGAGCTGTGGACACACATGTGTGATGTGTGCGTGGAGCTGGGGACACGTGTGTGCAAGGCGTGCGCGGAGCTGAGGACACGCGTGTGCGGAGCCAGGGGTAGCCCATGTGCAGAGCCAGGGATGCGTGTGCACGAAGCCACGCGTGTGGAGCCACGGTGCGTCCCACGTCTTGCAGCACATGTGCGCGGAGCTGTGGACACGCGTGTGCAAGGTGTGCGTGGAGCTGGGGACACGCGTGTGCAAGGTGTGCGTGGAGCTGGGGACACGTGTGTGTGATGTGTGCGCGGAGCTGGGGACACGCGTGTGCGGAGCCACGGGTAGCCCATGTGCAGAGCCAGGGATGCGTGTGCACGAAGCCACGCGTGTGGAGCCACGGTGCGTCCCACGTCTTGCAGCATGTGTGTGCGGAGCTGCGGACACACGTGTGTGATGTGTGTGTGGAGCTGGGGACACGTGTGTGCAAGGCGTGTGTGGAGCTGGGGACACGCGTGTGCGGAGCCAGGGGTAGCCCATGTGCAGAGCCCGGGACGTGTGTGCACGAAGCCACGCGTGTGGAGCCACGGTGCGTCCCACGTCTTGCAGCACGTGTGCGTGGAGCTGGGGACACGCGTGTGCAAGGTGTGCGCGGAGCTGGGGACATGCGTGTGCGGAGCCATGGGTAGCCCATGTGCAGAGCTGGGGACGCGTGTGCGCAAAGCCTCGTGTGTGGAGCCATGGTGCATCCCACATCTTGCAGCACACGTGTGCGGAGCTGGGGACACGCGTGTGCAAGGTGTGCACGGAGCAGGGAACACGCATGTGTGGAGCCACGGGTAGCCCATGTGCAGAGCCAGGGACGCGTGTGCGCAAAGCCTCGTGTGTGGAGCCACGGTGCGTCCCACGTCTTGCAGCACGTGTCCGTGGAGCTGGGGACACGCGTGTGTGATGTGTGCGCGGAGCTGGGGACACGCGTGTGCGGAGCCACGGGTAGCCCATGTGCAGAGCCAGGGATGCGTGTGCACGAAGCCACGCGTGTGGAGCCACGGTGCGTCCCACGTCTTGCAGCACGTGTGTGCGGAGCTGCGGACACACGTGTGTGATGTGTGTGTGGAGCTGGGGACACGTGTGTGCAAGGCATGTGTGGAGCTGGGGACACGCGTGTGCGGAGCCAGGGGTAGCCCATGTGCAGAGCCCGGGACGTGTGTGCACGAAGCCATGCGTGTGGAGCCACGGTGCGTCCCACGTCTTGCAGCACGTGTACGTGGAGCTGGGGACACGCGTGTGCAAGGTGTGCGTGGAGCTGGGGACACGTGTGTGCGGAGCCATGGGTAGCCCACGTGCCGAGCCAGGGACGCGTGTGCACGAAGCCACGCGTGTGGAGCCATGGTGCATCCCACGTCTTGCAGCACGTGTGTGTGGAGGTGGGGACACGTGTGTGCAAGGCGTGCGCAGAGCTGAGGACACGCGTGTGCGGACCCAGGGGTAGCCCATGTGCAGAGCCAGGGATGCGTGTGCACGAAGCCACGCGTGTAGAGCCATGGTGCATCCCACGTGTTGCAGCACATGTGCGCGGAGCTGCGGACACACATGTGTGATGTGTGCGTGGAGCTGGGGACACGTGTGTGCAAGGCGTGCACGGAGCTGAGGACACGCGTGTGCGGAGCCGTGGGTAGCCCATGTGCAGAGCTAGGGATGCGTGTGCACGAAGCCACATGTGTGGAGCCACGGTGCGTCCCATGTGTTGCAGCACATGTGTGCGGAGCTGCGGACACGCATGTGTGATGTGTGTGTGGAGCTGGGGACACGTGTGTGCAAGGCGTGCGTGGAGCTGGGGACACGCGTGTGCGGAGCCAGGGGTAGCCCATGTGCAGAGCCAGGGATGCGTGTGCGCGAAGCCACACGTGTGGAGCCACGGTGCGTCCCACGTCTTGCAGCACGTGTGCGTGGAGCTGGGGACACGCGTGTGCGATGTGTGTGCAGAGCTGGGGACACGCGTGTGCGGAGCCACGGGTAGCCCACGTGCGGAGCCAGGGACACGTGTGTGTGAAGCCATACGTGTGGAGCCATGGTGTGTCCCATGTGTTGCACCACGTGTGTGCGGTCCGGGCACACGCATGTGCAATGTGTGTGCGGAGCCAGGGACATGCGTGTGCAGAACCACGGGGTAGCTCATGTGCAGAGCCAGGACACGCGTGCACACCCCTGCGTGCAGTCACGGACACATGTGTGCAGACCCGTGTGTGGTCATGGGCACGCGTGTCCATCTCTGTGTCAGGTCAGGGGCACGCGTGTCCACCCCATGTGCGGTTGGGGACACCCATTCAAACCCCCGTGTGTGGTCGGGGATACGTGTGTGCACCCTGTGTGCACTCGGGGACCCACGTGTGCAGCCAGGGACATGCGTGTGAACTCTGTGTGTGCTCGGGGACACACGTGTGAACCCCGTGTGCGGCTTGGGACACCCATTCAAACCCTCTTGTGCAGCCAGGGACACACGTGTGCAGCCAGGGACACACGTGTGAACCCCGTGTGCGCTCAGGGACACGCGTGTGTGGCCAGGGACATGTGTGTGAACCCCATGTGTGCTCGGTGACACGCGTGTGAACCCCGTGTGTGGCTGGGGACACCCATTCAAACCCCCGCATGCGGCTGGGGACACATGTGTGTGGCTGGGGACACGTGTGTGAACCCCGTGTGCGGCTGGGGACACGCGTGTGCACCCCGGGACATGCGTGTGCACCCCGTGTGCGCTCGGGGACACCCCTTCAAACCCCCGTGTTCCCCCTCGGGTGCCGCCCGCCGCGTCCCTGTGCCGGTGCCACCCCCCCCCCACCCCATGTGTGTGTGTCTAACCCCCCCCCCCCCGCCCCCCCGTGTCCCCGCAGGTGGCTGCACACGGAGTCGCTGCTGGCGGTGGCTCAGCGCCGCTGGCTCCACGTCTACGACGCGCAGGGGCTGGAGCTCAACGTCCTCAAACGCTTCCCCGCCGTCCTGCGCCTCCAGTTCCTGCCCTACCACTTCCTCCTGGCCACCGCCGTGCGTGTGTGTCCCCCCCCCGGGGGGTCGTGGGGCTCAGGGTTGGGGGGGGGGGGTCATCCTGACATTGTGTGTCCGTGTGTGTCCCCCCCCCCCGACTTTTCCTGTCGCCCCCAGAACGCCCAGGGCTTCCTGCAGTACCTGGACGTGACGGTGGGGCAGGAGGTGGCCGCCATCTGCACGCGGGGGGGGCGCCTGGGGGTGATGGCGCAGAACCCCGCCAACGCCGTCGTGCACCTGGGGCACAGCAACGGTGAGACCCCCCCCCCCCCCACCCCGAAAAAAAAAACATAGGGGGCACCCCATGGATAAATGCCCCCCCACCCCCCAAAATACAGGGGAAATCTCATGGACACTCCCCCTCCCCCAAAACAAAGGGGGCACCCCATGGCCTCAGACCCACCCCCCCCACCCCGAAAAAATAGAGGGGGCACCCCATGGACAGCGCCCCCCCACCCCCCCCAAAATACAGGGGGCACTGAATGGGCTAACCCCCCCCCCCCCCCAAAAATATAGGGGGCACCCCATGGACAGCCCCCCCAAAAATAAAGGGGGCACCCAATGGGCTCAGACCCACCCCCCCCCCCCCAAAAAAATAGAGGGGGCACCCCATGGACAGCCCCCCCCCCCCAAAAATAGAGGGGGCACCTCATGGACAGCCCCCCCCCAATATAAAGGGGGCACCCAATGGGCTCAACCCCCCCCCCCCCAAAAAATATAGGGGGCACCCTATGGCCCCAAACTGTCCCCCCCCCCGCCAAATGGAGGCCTTGTCAATGGGGCCCCCACTCTGGGGGTCCCCAGTGTGTCACCCCCCCCCCCCTCCCCCCAATATGGGGGTCCCCAGTGTGTCTGTCCCCACTCTGGGGGTCCCCAATGCGTCATCTCCCCCCCCCTCCAACTAGGGATGTCCCCAACGTGTCCCCCCCCCAGTGTGTCATCCCCCCCCCAACTAGGGATGTCCCCAACACGTTTGTCCCCACTCTGGGGGTCCCCAGTGTCTGTGTCCCCGTCCCTGTCCCCCCCCCCCACTCTGGGGGTCCCTAATGTGTCCCCACTCTGGGGGTCCCCAGTGTGTGTCCGCCCCCCCCCCCCCGCCCCCAGGATTGTCCCCAACATGTTTGTCCCCACTCTGGGGGTCCCCAGCGTGTGTCCGGCCCCCCCCCCCCCCCCACTAGGAATGTCCCCAACGTGTCTGTCCCTACTCTGGGGGTCCCAAATGTGTCATCCCCCCCCCCACCCCAACTAGGGATGTCCCCAACGTGTGTCCCCCCCCAAATGTGTCATCCCCCCCCCACTAGGGATGTCCCCACTCTGGGGGTCCCCAGTGTCTGTGTCCCCGTGTCATCCCCCCCCCACGCTGGGGGTCCCCAATGTGTCCCCACTCTGGGGGTCCCCAGCGTGTGTCCGGCCCCCCCCCTACTAGGGATGTCCCCAACGTGTCTGTCCCCACTCTGGGGGTCCCCGATGTCTCTATCCCCCAACGTGGGGGTCCCCAGTGCGTGTGTCCGTCCCACCCCCCCCACCCCCCCCCCGCCCTTACACCCTGGGTGTCCCCAACACGTGTGTGTCATCCCCCCCCCCCCCTGGTGTCCCCAGGGACGGTGACGCTGTGGAGCCCCTCGGTGCCGGAGCCGCTGCTGCGGGTGCTGTGTCACCGCGGAGCCCTGCGGGCGCTGGCCGTCGACCCCACCGGCACGTGAGCGCGGGGGGGACATTTCCTTGGGGCGGGGGGGGTGTGTGTCTTGTGGGTGCCGTGTGTCACCTCATCGTGTCCCCTGTCCCCCCCCCCCCCAAGGTACATGGCGTCGGCGGGGCTGGACCGTAAGCTGCGGGTGTGGGACCTGCGGGCGCTGCGGGCGCTGCAGGAGCTGGTGCTGCCGCAGGGCGCCGGGCACCTGGCCTTCAGCCAGCGGGGGCTGCTGGCCGCCGCCTGCGGGGACCTGCTGCAGGTGGGGACACCCCTCTCCCCCCCCCCAGCTCCACCGCCCCCAGGCAACCAACCCCCCTCCCCGGGCAACCACCCCCTGCATCCCCAACACGCATCCTCCCCCCGCCCCCCCCCGACACCCCTAAAGCGCGTGTTTGCCCCTAAAATAGGTGGGTTTTTTTTTTGGTGTCGTCGTCCCGTCCTCCTGTGTCCCCCCCCCTGCTCCCTGGGCAACCAACCCCCCTCCCCGGGCAACCAACACTCCCCCCCCCCCCCCACTGTGTCCCCAACACGCATCTCCTCCCCCGACACCCCTAAAGCGCGTGTTTGCCCCTAAAATAGGTGGGGTTTTTTTTTTGGTGTCGTCGTCCCGTCCTCCTGTCCCCCCCCCTGCTCCCTGGGCAACCAACCCCCCTCCCCGGGCAACCAACACTCCCCCCCCCCCCACTGTGTCCCCAACACGCATCTCCCCCCCCCCAAGCCCCTAAAGCGCGTGTTTGCCCCTAAAATAGGTGGGTTTTTTTTTGGTGTCATTGTGTCGTGTGTCCCGTCCCCCCCCCCCCAGGCAACCAACCCCCGTCCTCGGGCAACCACCCCCCCCTTCCCCCCACCTCTGTGTCCCTGACACACGTCCCCCCACCCTGACACCCCTAAAGCATGTGTTTGCCCCTAAAATAGGTGGGGTGTTTTTTTTTGGTGTTATCATCGTCGTTGTCCCCCGTCCCCCCCCTCCTCCCTGGGCAACCAACCCCCCCTCCCCGGGCAACCAACGGACCCCCCCCCCACCTCTGTGTCCCCGACACCCCTAAAGCGCGTGTTTGCCCCTAAAATAGTTGGGTTTTTTTTTTGGTGTTATCATCGTCGTCGTCCCCCCCCTCCCCGGGCAACCAACCCCCCTCCCCGGGCAACCACCCCCCCCGTGTCCCTGACATGCATCCGCCCCCCCCCACCCTGACACCCCTAAAGCGCGTGTTTGCCCCTAAAATAGGTGGGGTTTTTTGGTGCCATCGTGTGTCCCGTCTCGTCCCCCCCCCCCCGTTCTAAAACCAGGTGTACAAGGGGGTGGGGAAGGCGGCGGCCCCCCCCCAGCTCTACCTCTGCCATCGCCCCCCCCGCCCCCCCCACGGCCTCCGCTTCTGCCCCTTCGAGGACGTCCTGGGCGCCGGCCACGGGCAGGGCTTCACCAGCGTCCTGGTGCCAGGTAAGGGTGGACACCCCCCACCCCCCCCCCCCCACCCAAGGGTGCTACAGATCCGACACCCCCCCCCCCGACCTATTTTGCCCCCCCCCGACCCCCCCCCATAGGTGCCGGCGAGGCCAATTTCGACGCGCTGGAGAACAACCCCTATCGCAGCCGGCGGCAGCGGCAGGAGTGGGAGGTGAAGGCGCTGCTGGAGAAGGTAAGGGGTATTTTTTTGGGGGGGGACAACACCCCCCCCCCCACACACACCCCCTCCAAACCTGCTTGGGGGGGGGGGGCTACATTCCTTGGGCGGGGGGGGCTAAAATTGCAGCGGACCCCCCCGCAAAGTGCTGCCGAATCCCCCCAAAACTGCTGATAACCCACCTCCACCCCCCGCAAAAAAACTCCGGGGGGGGGCCCCAAACTGCTGCCGACCCCCCCAAATGGCTGGGGGGGGTGTGTCCCCAAAAGTGCATCTGTCTTTCCCCCCCCAAAACTGCTGCTGAACCCCCCCCCCCAAAATCACTCCTCACCCCCCCCTAAAGTGTAGCTGGACGCACACGCCCCCCCCCCCCCCCGCCCCAAACTGCTGGGGGGGGCACCCAAAAATGCTCCTCCCCCCCCCCCCCCGCCCCAACCGACTTCTGACCACCCCACAGTGCGGTTGACCCCCCCCAAATCACTGCTGACCCCCCCCCCAAAAGTGCAGCTGCCCCCCCCACCAAAAACATGCAGCTGCCCCCCCCCGCAAACCTGCTGCCCCCCCCAGATCTGCTTCTGACCCCCCCAGACCTGTTTCTGCCCCCCAAAACTGCTTCCCAGCCCCCCCAAACTCCTGCAAACCCCCCCTAAATGGAAGCACCCCCCCCCAAGCTGCTGTCCCCCCCCCAGATCTGCTTCTGACCCCCCCCAGACCTGCTTCCCACCCCCCCAAACTCCTGCAAACCCCCCCTAAATGGAAACACCCCCCCCAACCTGCTGTCCCCCCCCCAGATCTGCTTCTGACCCCCCCCGAATCTGCTTCTGACCCCCCCAACCTGCTGTCCCCCCCCCCAGATCTGCTTCTGACCCCCCCCGAATCTGCTTCTGACCCCCCCAACCTGCTGTCCCCCCCCAGACCTGCTTCTGACCCCCCCTGAATCTGCTTCTGACCCCCCCAACCTGCTTCTGACCCCCCCAACCTGCTTCTGACCCCCCCAGACCTGCTTCTGACCCCCCCCAAATCTGCTTCTGACCCCCCCACCTGCTGTCCTCCCCCCCGACCTGCTTCTGACCCCCCCAACCTGCTGTCCCCCCCCCAGACCTGCTGTCCCCCCCCCAGACCTGCTGTCCTCCCCCCAGACCTGCTTCTGACCCCCCCCCGACCTGCTTCTGACCCCCCCACCTACTTCTGACCCCCCCCCAGACCTGCTTCTGACCCCCCAGACCTGCTTCCCACCCCCCCAAACTCCTGCAAAGCCCCCCTAAACAGCACCATCCCCCCCCCCAAAAAAAAAAACACCACCCCATGCACCTGCCCCCCCCCCCAAAACCTCTTACACCCCTTCCCCCTCCCCATATTTTTATTTTTTTTGCCCCCCCCCAGATCCCGGCGGAGCTGATCACGCTGGACCCGGGGCTGCTGGGGCGCGTGGACACGGCCAGCCTGCAGCAGAAGCGGGACGAGCGCATCCAGCGCCTGGTAACTCTGGTCTTTTTTGGGGGGGGGACACACACACACACACACACGACGCGGTGTCCTTTTCGAGGTACAGACCCTGCTAACCCACCTCCCCCCCCCCCAAAAAAAAAAGGGCTTCGACCCCCAGGCCAAGGGCAAGTTCCAGCCGCGGCGGCGAGCCAAGGGCAGCGGCGTCCTGCAGCGCAAGAGGAAGGTGCAGCAGCAGGAGCAGCGGGTACGGCCTGCGGACCCCCCCACACCCCCATTATTATTTTTTTGGAGGGGGGGGGGGCCACCCTGCCATATTCTGGGTCGTCCCCCCCCCCCCAGGCCGTCATCCGGCAGAGCGTGGAGCAGCGGGAGGAGGAGAGGAAGAAGAAGAAGAAGAAGGAGGAGGAGGAAGGTGGGGGGGGGGCGCCCCCCCCGGCCAAGCGGGGGGCGCTCGAGCGCTTCAAGAAATAATTTATTATTTTTTTTGGAGGGGGGGATCCCCTATGGGGGTCCCTGGTGTCCGTCCCGCCGTCACAACCCCCCCCCCGCCCCGGGGGTCCCCAGAGCGTCCCGAACACACTCTGGGGGTCTCCAGTGTCCCCCCACACACCCCCTGGGGGTCCCCAGAGTGTGTGTGTGTCCCCCCTCCGGGGGTCCCCAATGTGTCAGTGTGTGTTGTTGTGTCCCCCCCCGCCCCCCCCTACTACGGGGGTCCCCAATACGTCAACCTCTGTCTGTCCCCAGCCCGCTCTGGGGGTCCTTAGTGTCCGTCCCCCCCCCGCCACGACTCTGGGCACCCCCAGGGCCCCCCAACCCGGCCCCCCCCATCATTAAAGCCTCTCTGAAACCCCCCCACACACTCCCTGCTGTCCCTGTTGTCCCCAAGCCAGGGGCCACCGCGGGTGGCACCAGCCCCGGGGCCTTTATTGCCCGGTGCCACGCGGGCAGCGCTGCAGCGTCGTCCCCCCGCGATGGCAGCGTCCCCCCGCGATGGCGGCGTCCCCAGGGCCGGGGGGACGCTGCAGCCCCCTGCGACGTCCTCGTCCCCGTTGCAGCAGGACAGGCCATTTGTGACACCGCAGCCCCTCGACCACGCGACGTCCCCGTCCCCGCTGCGGCCCGGAGCTGCTGGAGGCCACGTGGCCCCTGCGATGTCCTTGTCCCCGCCGCGGCTGGTCATTGGGGACGCCGCAGCCCTCGTGATGTCCTCGTCCCCCGCTGCGCTGGGGCCGCTGCTTCCAGACGCCACGTCCTGGGGCTGCCGCAGCTCCCGGAGCCCCCTGCGACGTCCTCGTCCCCGCTGCGCCGGGGCGGGTCGTTTGGGACGCTGCAGCCCCTCAAACGCCCGCAGCCCCACGCAACGTCCCCGTCCCCGCTGCGCCGGTGCCAGTCCTTCAGCGCGCTGCAGCCCCTGCGATGTCCTCGTCCCCGCTGCCGCTTCCAGACGCCACAACCCATCCCCGCTGCAGCTCCCGGAGCCCCCTGCGACGTCCTCGTCCCTGCTGCCGCTTCCAGAGGCCGCGTCCTGGGGCTGCTGCAGCTCCCGGAGCCCCCTGCGATGTCCTCGTCCCCGCTGCGCCGGTGCCAGTCCTTCAGCGCGCTGCAGCCCCTGCGACATCCTCGTCCCCGCTGCCGCTTCCAGACGCCGCATCCCATCCCCGCTGCAGCTCCTGGAGCCCCCAGCGACGTCCTCGTCCCCGTTGCAGCGGGACATATCATTTGCGACGCCGCAGCCCCGTCACCGCTGCGGCCCCTCGACCACACGCAGCCCCAGGCGACGTCCCCGTCCCCGCTGCAGCTGCTCGTTTGGGACGCCGCAGCCCCTCAAACACACGCAGCCCCCTGCGACGTCCTCGTCCCCGCTGCGCCAGTGCCAGTCCCTCAGCGCGCTGCATCCCCTGCGACGTCCTCGTCCCCGCTGTGGCCCGGGGCTGCTGGAGGCCACCCAGCCCCCTGCGATGTCCCCGTCCCCGCTGCGCCAGTGCCAGTCCCTCAGCGCGCTGCTTCCCCTGCGACGTCCTCGTCCCCGCTGCGCCAGTGCCAGTCCTTCAGCGCGCTGCAGCCCCTGCGACGTCCTCGTCCCCGCTGTGGCCCAGGGCCGCCGGAGGTCCCGCGGCCCCCCCCCCCCCCGCCCCAACCCTGCGACGTCCTCGTCCCCTCTGCACCGGGGCTGCCGCAGCCCCCGCAGCGTCCCTGCCCACCTTGTCCCGTCCCCGCCGTCACCCCCAGAGCCACTCGGCAGCGGCCATCAGCCGGCAGCGCAGCACCCCCAGCGCCCGCTGCAGCCCGCTGCACCCCCCGCCCCCCCCCCCGCAGCAGCCCCCAGACCCCCCGCAGCTCGCCGGGGCCCAGCCGGTGGGCGCTGAACATCACCTCCCCGTAGCAGCACCCGTCGGGGGGGAAGCGCGCCGAGCCCCCCATGCGCGCCGAGTGCCGGGGGGTCACGCCGGCGCGGCGGGCGCACAGGCCCACCCAGACGTCCTCGGGGCGACGGGGGGACGTGGGGGGCGGCCGCCAGCACCGCCGCCGCCGCCGCCCGCGAGAGGACGTAGGCTGTGCCGCTGCAGTAAGGGGGGAAGGCGGCGGCCGGGTAAAGGGCGACGGGGACGTGGTGGCGACCCCGGGGGTCCCGATCCGGGCGCACCCACCAGTGCACCCGCCCCAGGTAAAGGCGGCGGGGGTGGCGGCCCCCCGCCAGGTAGCTCGTTAGGGCCGGCAGGTTGACGAAGACGTCGTCGTCGGCCTTGAGGAGGAAGGGGGCGGCGGGGCAGCGGGCGGCCGCCCAGCGCAGCAGCAGCAGCGTCTTGCGGACGAGGCCGGGGTAAGTGTCGGGAAGGGGCCCTGCAGCAGGTCCCCGAAACGTCGGGCTTCGGCCCCCAGCGCCTCCTGCTCCTCCGGCCCCCCCGGCACCCCCAGCACGAAGAGGGTGCGGTGGGGAGCCCCCCCCCCGGCCCCAGGGTGGGGGGGCCGTGGCGTTGCCCCCCCAGGTGTCGCGCACGGCCTGGCGGCGGGCGGCGTGGGAGGGGGCGCTGGGCACCAGCACCAGCAGGAAGGGGGGGGTCGGGCCGCAGGGGGGGGGAGAAGGCAGGAGGAGGAAGGGGGGGGGACCGCCGCGGGGCCAGGCGTCCCCCCCGGCGCCGATGTCACCGTCGGCCGCGCTGATGTCATCGCGCCCCCCGCCACCCCCGGCCTTCGCACCCCCAGCGAGGTCTGCGGCCTTCCCGTCGTCCCCCCCCCCGGCTTGAAGCCCCCCCCGATTTTGAAGCTCCCCCCCCAGTTTACAGCCCCCCACCAGTCCGCAGCCCCCCCCATCATTTACCGCCCCAGCAAGGCTGGAACCGTTCGTCACCCCCCGCCCGCCGCCTGCAGCCCCCCATCCATTTCCAGGCCCCCCCCGAGCTGCAACCCCCCCCCACGCTGCCAGGCCGGCCGCCCCCCACCCCCCCCAGCTGCCACCCCCGCCTCGACGTCCCCCCCGGCTTCCCCCCAGTCGTCGCCCCCCCCCCAGGCCGCCAGCGCCGCCGACAGCAGCTCCTCCCCGCCGCCCCCCCCCCGCCAGCCCCAGCCCCACCAGCGCCAGCGCCAGCACCGCCCCCGCCCGGCCAACGCCCCGCCCGCCGCCGCCGCCGCCGCCGCCGCCACATCACCGGGGAGGGGGGCGGGGGGGGGGTCGGTCCGTGTGTCCCCCCCGGGCCCGCGGACGCGGGAAGACACGCGTGGGCGCCGATTGCGCGGGAAAAGCGGCTGCGCGCATGCGCGGCGAGCCGGGGGGGGGGGCCGGGAGGACGCGGAAGGGGCGGGGCGCTGCGCGGAGGGGGCGTGGTCTCGCCTGAAGGCAGCGCGCTATTGGCTGAGAGGGCGCGGCCCTGGACTAGGGGGCGTGGCTAAGGTGTGTGGGCGTGGCGTATTGCTCAGAGGGGCCCGGCGCTGGGGGCGTGGTCCCGGCTGAAGGCAGCGCGCTATTGGCTGAGAGGGCGCGGCGCCGGCCTAGGGGGGCGTGGCGTATAGCGCGGAGGGGGCCTGGCGCGGGGGGCGTGGTCTCGGCTGAAGACAGTGCGCTATTGGCTGAGAGGCGCGGCGCCGGCCTAGGGGGCGTGGCCGTGGTGCGGAGGGGGCGTGGTCTGGTCACGGAGGGGCCGCCGGAACGCCGATTGCGCACGCGCGGGGAGGGGCAGCGTCGCGTCACGTGGTCGGCGTGGGGTGGGCGTGACCGGAAGCGGTTCCTGCGTGAGGCGAGCGGAGAGGTCTGGGGGGGCCCTGTGGGGCTGGGGGGGGCCCTGTCGGGGTCGGGATGGGGTTCGTAGGGCTCTATGGGGCTGGGGGGGGTCTGTGGGAGACCCATGGGGGTCTGTGGGGGGGTCTAAGGGGGCCCCGTGGGCTGTCGGGGCGACCACGGGGGTGTGGAGAGGCCTTATGGGGGCC
>NC_086311.1:441515-481998 GCF_963924245.1 Chroicocephalus ridibundus | reverse complement strand
CCCGGCGCTCCCCCTCCCACCCACCCCTTGGCCCCGCCCCTCCCGGCCCCGCCCGCCATTGGCCACGCCCCCCGGCCACGCCCTCCCCCGGCCACGCCCCCGGCCACGCCCCCACCGTAGGGCCGCACGGCGAAGGCGGCGTCTCCGCGGGTCTCGGGGCTGGCGACGAGCTGGGCCTGGATCCGCCACGTCCCGGGGCTGCGGGGAGCGACCCGTGGGCACCCGGCCCCACCGCGACCCACGGACGGACAGACCCACGGCGACCCACCGCGACCCACGGACGGCCAGACCCACAGTGACCCACTGCGACCCACGGACAGACACCTACGGCGACCCACGGCGACCCACGGACGGCCCAGACCCACAGTGACCCACAGCGACCCACGGACGGCCAGACCCACAGCGACCCACGGGGACCCACGGACAGCCAGACCCACGGGCAGCCAGACCCACGGTGACCCACAGACAGCCAGACCCACAGACAGCCAGACCCACAGTGACCCACGGTGACCCACAGACAGCCAGACCCACAGTGACCCACGGCCATCCCGCCCCACGACCAGCCAGACCCACGGTGGACCCACAGACGGCCAGACCCACAGTGACCCACGGACGGCCAGACCCACGGCAACCCATGGACAGCCAGACCCACAGACAGCCAGACCCACAGTGACCCACAGACAGCCAGACCCACAGACAACCAGACCCACAGTGACCCACGGTGACCCACAGACAGCCAGACCCACAGACAGCCAGACCCCACGGTGACCCACGGACGGCCAGACCCACGGCCAGCCAGACCCATGGACGGCCAGACCCACGGCAACCCACGGACAGCCGGACCCACAGACAGCCAGACCCACGGCAACCCACGGACAGCCAGACCCACAGTGACCCATGGCCACCCCGCCCCATGGACAGCCAGACCCACAGTGACCCACGGAGCTGGGCCCCATAGACCCCCACCGCCCCCCAGCCCCATAGCACCCCACGCCATCCCCTAGCCCTCCAGCCCCATAGCCCCCCTATCACCCCCCAGCCCCGTAGCCCTATATCACCCCACACCACCCCGTAGCCCCCCAACCCCCCTATCGCCCCCCAGCCCCGTAGCCCCGTAACCGCCCCCCCCCGCCCCACGGCGGCCCCACTCACGGCGCGATGTCGGGCAGCACCATCTGGTCGCTCAGCACCGGCCCCATGGGCACCCGCTGCCCCTCGCGCACCCGCGCCCCCCAGGGGGTTCTGGAGCCGGGGGGCAGGGGGTGATGTGGGGCCCCCCGACCCACGGCACCCTCAGGGGGCACCCACGGCCCAGCCCCACAGCGTTCGGCCCAGCCCCATAGCGCTGCCCCGCCGGGCAGCCCGGCCCCGTAGGAACGGCCCAGCCCTATAGGGCAGCCCCATGGCCTCAACCCCATAGGACCACCCCAAGCCCATAGGGTTGCCCCATAGCCTCAGCCCCATAGGGCCACCCCGTAAGTCACCCCAGACCCATAGGGCTGCCCCATAACCTCAGCCCCATAGGGTTCTCCCCGTAGCCCCAGCCCCCATGGAGCTGCCCCATAGGCTGCCCCAGCCCCACAGGGTGGACCCAGCCCCATAGGGTGCCCCCGCAGGACCATCCCAGCCCCATAGGACCTCCCCCAGCCCTACAGGACTACCCCGTAGCACCAGCCCCATAGGCTGCCCCCAGCCCCATAGAACCTCTCAAGCCCCATAGGGCATCCGCAAAGCTTCAGCCCCATAGGGACTTTCCCAGCCCCATAGGCCATTCCCAGAGCCCCAGCCCCATAGGGCTCTCCCGGCCCATAGGACCTCTGCAGCCCCAGGGGGCATCCCCCCGGCCCCACCCCATAGGCTGCCCCACCCCAGGGGAGACCCCCCCCTCAGACCCATAGGGCCGCCCCACAGAGCTGCCCCAGCCCCACAGGGCCCCGCACCGTGATGGTGACCAGGATGGGGGTCGGGGTTCGGGCGCAGGTCGGGGTCCAGGGAGAAGACGCGGAACCGCACTGGGGAGGGACGGGATCCGTGGGGCAGGGACACGCACAGGGATCCGTGGGGCAGGGACACGCACAGGGATCCGTGGGGCAGGGACGCGTATAGGGATGTGTGGGGCAGGGTCACGTATAGGGATGCGTGGGGCAGGGACACGTATAGGGATCCATGGGGCAGGGACGCGTATAGGGATGTGTGGGGCAGGGACGCGTATAGGGATCCGTGGGGCAGGGACACGCACAGGGATCTGGGGGGTCAGGGACACGTATAGGGATGTGTGGGGCAGGGACACGCACAGGGATGTGTGGGGCAGGGTCACGTATAGGGATCCGTGGGGTGGGGACACGCACAGGGATGTGTGGGGCAGGGACACGTATAGGGATCCGTGGGGCAGGGACATGCACAGGGGTCCGTGGGGCAGGGACGCATATAGGGATGTGTGGGGCAGGGACGCGTATAGGGATCCGTGGGGCAGGGACATGCACAGGGATCCGTGGGGTGGGGACACACACAGGGATCCGTGGGGCAGGGACGCATGTAGGGATGTGTGGGGCAGGGACGCGTATAGGGATCCATGGGGCAGGGACACGCACAGGGGTCCGTGGGGCAGGGATGCGTATAGGGATATGTGGGGCAGGGACGCGTATAGGGATCCATGGGGCAGGGACACGCACAGGGATGTGTGGGGCAGGGTCTCATATAGGGATCCGTGGGGCAGGGACACGCACAGGGATGTGTGGGGGCAGGGACATGCACAGGGATGTGTGGGGCAGGGACAGTATAGGGATCTGTGGGGCAGGGACACGCACAGGGATCCGTGGGGCAGGGACGCGTATAGGGATGTGTGGGGCAGGGACACGCACAGGGATCCGTGGGGCAGGGACACGCACAGGGATCCGTGGGGCAGGGACACGTATAGGGATGTGTGGGGCAGGGACACGTATAGGGATCCGTGGGGCAGGGACACGCACAGGGATCCGTGGGGCAGGGACACGTACAGGGATGTGTGGGGCAGGGGTGAATTCAGGGCGATTTCGGGGGGATTTGGGGTGAATTTGGGGAGATTTGGGGAGAATTTCGGGGGCGTTTGGGGGCGTTTGGGGCAATTTTGGGGGCGATTTGGGCGACTTTTGTGCCGGTTTTGGTGGTTTTGGGGAGCTTTGACGGGATTTTCCGGGATTTGGGCCGTTTGGAGGGGGGTGGAGGCGGTTTTGGGCTCGTTTGGGGGTCGTTCGGGGTGAATCGGAATTTGGGGGATTTGGGCTGTTGCGCGATTGTGATCCCGGGGGGATTTGGGGTGAATTTTGGGGCATTTCTGCGCAATTTGGGGGATTTGGGCGGAAATGGCGTGATTTTGGCGATTTGGGATGAGTTTGGGGCGATTTGGGGGCGATTTGGGGGTGAATTTGGGGAGGTTGGGGGAGAATTGGGGGGAGTTTGGGTGGGTTTGGGGCGATTTGGGGGGAGATTTGGGGGAATTTGGTGGCTTTTTGGGGCTTTCGAGCGGATTCGGGAGATTCGGGGTCATTTGGGGCGATTTGAGAGGAATTCGGGTAATTCGGGCGATTTGGGGGGGGGGATTTTGGTGCCTTTGGGGAGATTTGTGGGATTCGGGGGTAATTTGGGGGTTCTTAGGGGGTGAGCGGGGGGTAATTTTGGGGTGATTCGTGGGTATTTCTGGCGATTTGGGGGGCATTTGAGGTGATTTGGTGATTCGGGGGGGGTTTTGGGGGGGGGATTTTGGCGATTTTGGGGTAATTTGGGGGCAATTTGGGGGCGACGTTGGTGTATTTGGGGCTATGGGGGTTTCGGGGGGGGGGAATTTGGGGTGATTTTCTTGTGATTTTGGGCGCGTTTGGGGTGATTTGGGGCGATGGGGTGGGGTTTTGGGGTAATTCGGGGTGATTTTGGTTGAACCGGGGGGGGATTTGGGGGGGATTTGGGGGGATTTGGGGGGATTTGGGTGTATCTGGGGGGGGGCCGTGGGGGGGGTCTCACCCGTCTGCCGTGGGGCGTAGAGGGGTTTGTCGGTCTGGACCAAGAGCACCCCCCGGGGCGCCCCCAGCCCCACACGCACCCGCTGGGGGGCCAAGGGGGGGGCTCTGGGCCTCCAGCAGCAGCGTCGGCCCCACGGCGGCCCCCCAGCGCCCCACAGCGCCCGGCCTGCTCCGGCGTCACCTGCGGGTGTAGGGCCGGGGGGGGGACTTGTGGGGGGGGGGACACACGTATCCCCCTGCCCCATAGGGGCCCCCCCCCTGCCCCACGGGGACGTCGCCCTCCCCGCTGCCCCCCCGCAGCGTCCCTCTGCCCCCCAAGTGGCCCCACCTGGATGTGGAGGAGTTGGCTGAAGCCGTTGTGGGTCCCCGAGGCGGAAGGGGGCCGGGGGGGCGCAGGGGGTCGCCCCACGGTCGCCCTCCCCGGGCCAGGCCGTCACCGTCCCCGTCACCGGCCCCACGGCCGCCACCACCAGCCCCACGGGGGTCCCCAGGGCCACCAGCCGTGGGGCCACCAGCACCAGCCTGGGGGGGGGGACGGGGACACACACAGCGGCTGCCCCACGGCTGCCCCATAGACCCCTCCGCCCCCCCCCCCCCAGGTGTCCCAGAGCCCCCGCTGCCCCACAGCTGCCCCACACATGCCTCGGCGCCCCCCCGCCCCCCCCCAGCCCCATAGCTGTCTCGCAGCTCCCCCCACCCCCCACACAGCCCCTCCCGGCCCCACAGCTACCCCATAGCCCCCCCGCGCCCCATAGGACCTTCACAGGCCCCCAGCCCCATAGGTGCTCCGTGGTCACCACCAGCCCCATAGCAGCCCCGGAGTCCCCCACGGTCGCGCCCGGCCCCATAACTGCTCCGTGGTTGAACCCAGCCCCATAACCTACCTCCCCAGCCCCATAGCTCCCCACTTTCCCCCCCCAATCCTATAAGCCCTCCGTAGTCACGCCCAGCCCCATAGTCCACCCTTCTAGCCCCACAGCGGCCCCAGAACCTCCCATAAGTCCCTCCAGCCCCACACACCACCCCAGCCCCACACACCACCCCAGCCCCATAGCTGCCCCATAGTCCCTACTGGGGGTCCTGGGCGCTGCCCCCCAGCAGCGGCAGGAGGAGGAGGAGGACAAGGAGCCCCAGAGCCCAACGTGGCCCCATGGCGGCGGCGCTGTGGGGCAGCCGGGGCCGGCGGCAGAGGGTGAGCAGGGTGTGGGTCAATGATTAACCAGGGCTGCCCCCCACCCCGGCCCCACGGCCGCCAGCCCCACGGCCACCGGCCCCCGGCCAGGGACACGTGATTGCGGGGAAATGGCTCTGGGGGGTGGGGGGGGGCTATGGGGCAGGAGGAGTCAGCGATGGGGGGGCAACGGGGGGGCCCTGTGGGGGTCTGTGAGAGGTTATGGGGCGCTGTGGGGTCTGTGAGGAGTTATGGGGCGCTATGGGGTCTGTGAGAGGTTATGGGGCGCTGTGGGGTCTGTGAGAGGTTATGGGGCACTATGGGGTCTGTGAGGAGTTATGGGGCCTGTGGGGTCTGTGAGAAGTTATAGGTTATGGGGCGCTGTGGGGTCTGTGAGCAGTTATGGGGCGCTATGGGTCTGTGAGCAGTTATGGGGCTCTGTGGGGTCTGTGAGCAGTTATGGGGCGCTATGGGGTCTGTGAGAGGTTATGGGGCGCTGTGGGGTCTGTGAGCAGTTATGGGGCGCTGTGGGGTCTGTGAGGAGTTATGGGGCACTATGGGGTCTGTGAGAGGTTATGGGGCGCTGTGGGGTCTGTGAGGAGTTATGGGCGCTATGGGGTCTATGGGGAGTTATGGGGCGCTATGGGGTCTGTGAGAGGTTATGGGGTTTTTGAGGAGTTATGGGGCACTATGGGGTCTGTGAGGAGTTATGGGGCGCTATGGGGTCTATGAGGAGTTATGGGGCGCTATGGGGTCTGTGAGAAGTTATGGGGTTTTTGAGGAGTTATGGGCACTATGGGGTCTGTGAGGAGTTATGGGGCGCTGTGGGGTCTGTGAGAGGTTATGGGCGCTGTGGGGTCTGTGAGGAGTTATGGGGTTTTTGAGGAGTTATGGGGCACTATGGGGTCTGTGAGGTGTTATGGGGCGCTATGGGGTTTGTGAGAGGTTATGGGGTCTGTGAGCAGTTATGGGGTGCTATGGGGTCTGTGAGCAGTTATGGGGCGCTATGGGGTTTGTGAGCAGTTATGGGGCGCTATGGGGTCTGTGAGAGGTTATGGGGCGCTGTGGGGTCTGTGAGCAGTTATGGGGTGCTATGGGGTCTGTGAGAGGTTATGGGGTCTGTGAGCAGTTATGGGGCGCTATGGGGTCTGTGAGCAGTTATGGGGTCTGTGAGCAGTTATGGGGCGCTATGGGGTCTGTGAGCAGTTATGGGGCGCTGTGGGGTCTGTGAGCAGTTATGGGGTGCTGTGGGGTCTGTGAGCGGTTATGGGGCGCTATGGGTCTGTGAGCAGTTATGGGGCGCTGTGGGGGTGGGTGTCGCAGTCACTGATGACGTCACACGGGAGTGGCCGACCCCCCCGCCCCCCCGGCCCCAGTGGGTCCCACCGTCCCGCCCCGGCCCCCCGCGGGACCCCCCCAGCCCCCCGCGGTCCCTCCCCACCCTGCGCCCCACGGGGGGCCCGCCCTGGACAGAGGGACACGGGGGACACGGGGGACACGGGGGGGCCATCGCTGTCCCGGGGAGAGCCCGGGGGGGCCCGAGGTGTCGTGTTTGTCCTCCAGCCCTCGGCCAGGGGTGACAGAGCGGGTGGGCCACCGAGGGGACACGGGGGGACGGAGGGACGGAGGGAGGATGGAGGGATGGAGGGATGGAGGGAGGGATGGATGGAGACCACGTGGGGATGGATGGAGGGATGGGGGATGGATGGATGGATGGATGGATGGATGGAGGGAGGGATGGAGGGATGGATGGAGACCACGTGGGGATGGATGGATGGACGGATGGACGGATGGAGGGAGGGATGGAGGGATGGGGGGATGGAGGGATGGATGGGGGAAGGAAGGAAGGGATGGAGGGATAGATGGGTGGATGGATGGAGACCACGTGGGGATGGAGGGACGGATGGATGGATGGAGGGATGGAGGGATGGAGGGATGGAGGGATGGACGGAGGGATGGAGGGATGGAGGGATGGAGACCACGTGGGGATGGAGGGATGGATGGATGGAGGGATGGAGGGATGGAGGGAGGGATGGATGGATGGAGACCACGTGGGATGGAGGGATGGATGGATGGAGGGATGGAGGGATGGAGGGATGGAGGGATGGAGGGAGGGATGGATGGATGGAGACCACGTGGGGATGGATGGATGGATGGACGGAGGGAGGGAGGGTTGGAGGGATGGATGGAGGGATGGAGACCACGTGGGGATGGATGGAGGGATGGATGGATGGATGGATGGATGGAGGGATGGATGGAGGGATGGATGGAGGGATGGATGGATGGATGGATGGATGGATGGAGACCACGTGGGGATGGAGGGATGGATGGATGGAGGGATGGAGGGATGAGGGATGGAGGGAGGGATGGATGGATGGATGGAGGGATGGATGGAGGGATGGAGACCACGTGGGGATGGATGGAGGGATGGATGGATGGATGGACGGAGGGAGGGATGGATGGAGGGAGGGATGGACGGATGGATGGATGGAGACCACGTGGGGATGGAGGGATGGATGGATGGATGGAGGGAGGGAGGGAGGGAGGGAGGGATGGAGGGATGGATGGAGACCACATGGGGATAGAGGGATGGATGAGGGAAGGGATGGATGGACGGATGGATGGATGGAGACCACGTGGGGATGGATGGATGGAGGGAGGGAGGGAGGGAGGGAGGGGGACGGGGGTGGGAGGGCTGGAGCGCTGGAGGGGGGGACGGATGAACCGCGGGAGGGGCTCGTTTTAGGGGTCTCCTCGTTGCCCAACCGCCCCCTCCCCACACCCTCCCCCTCCTCGTGCCCTTCCCCCTTCCCCCCGCCCCCCTTCCTCCTCCAGCATTGTCCCCTCCTCCCCCGCCGTCGTCCCTCCCCCCTCCCTTCCCCCCCAGCCCCTCCCCCCCTGCGTGGTCCCCTTGGCCACGGTCCCTCGGGAGCTGCCGGCGATGGCCGAGATCTCCAGGAGCCGCGGCAGGAGAGACCCCACGGCGCCGCGGCGCAGCCTCCGCCCGGCGCAGGCGTAGAGGAGGGGGTTCATGGCGCTGCTGAGGAAGGCCAAGGCGGTGGCCGGCGGCCGGGTGGCTTTGGCGGCCGCTTCCAAGGTCCCCCCATCCCCTTGGAGGACCGCTGCCACCTCCAACAGGCTGGCCACGTGGTAAGGTCCCCACGCCACGGCGAAGGCCACCACCACGGCGACCACCAGGCAGAAGGTGTGACCACGCCGGGCCAGGCGGGTCTGGTGTAACCGGCAGACCAGTAACCCGTAGCCGGTGGCTATGGCGGTCAACGGCAGGGCCCAACCCAAGATGGTCTCTAGAAGGTTTTGGGCCACCAACCAAGCCTTCGTGCCGTGCACCCGCTTGCAGTGCCCGTCCTTCACCTGCCGGAAGACGATGGATGGGATGGCCAAGACCAAAGCCGCCGACCAAGTCACCGCTGCCGCTCCGTGAGCCAACCGTCCGGCATGATCGCCCGCCGTCACCACCGTCGTCACCGGCCTGGAGACCGCCAAGCACCGGTGGAGAGCCAGGAGAGCAATGAGGAAGATGCTGACGTACATGGCAGCGGCGCAGAGGTAGTTGCACCCGCGGCAGACGGCCAAGCCCATGGTCCATTGGCCAACGCTCAAGGCCCGGATGTAGACGGGACCGGTGAGGAGGGTGACCATGTCGGCCAAGGCCAAGTGGAAGATGAGGAGGACGGGGACGCTGCGCCGGCGGGTGACGGCACAGCCCCAGAGGACAACGGCGTTGCCCGGCAGCCCCAGCGCCGCTGCCACCGACAGCAGGGTCAGCCCCAGCGCTGCGCCGGGGACGGGGGCCGTGGTGGCGTTGGCGGGGGACGAGACGTTGGCGGGGCAGGAGGCCATGACGGCGGTGGTGGGAGAGGGGCTGTGGGGAGAGGGGGGGAGCACAGAATCCCCTGGGGAAGGCGCAGGTGTCCCTCCGTCCCTCCGTCCGTCCATCCGTCCACCGACCCCTCTCTCCACCCCGCCATCCCTTCCTCCATCCCACCTTTTCCCCGTCCATCCCTTCCTCCTCCTTCTTCCCACCCCTCCACCCATCCCTCCATCCCTCCCTCCCTCCATCCCGCCCTCCATCCCGCCCTTCCTCCTCCTCTCCATCCATCCCTCCATCCCTCCCTCCATCCCTCCATCCCTCCATCCCTCCATCCCGCCCTTCCTCCTCCTCTCCATCCATCCCTCCATCCCTCCATCCCTCCATCCCGCCCTTCCTCCTCCTCTCCATCCATCCCTCCATCCCTCCATCCCTCCCTCCATCCTGCCCTTCCTCCTCCTCTCCATCCATCCCTCCATCCCTCCATCCCTCCATCCCTCCCTCCATCCCGCCCTTCCTCCTCCTCTCCATCCCTCCCTCCCTCCATCCCTCCTCCATCCCTCCCTCCCTCCCTCCATCCTGCCCTTCCTCCTCTCCATCCATCCCTCCATCCCTCCATCCCTTCATCCCTCCCTCCATCCTGCCCTTCCTCCTCCTCTCCATCCTTCCCTCCATCCCTCCATCCCTCCATCCCTCCATCCCACCCTTCCTCCTCCTCTCCATCCTTTCCTCCCTCCCTCCATCCATCCCTCCATCCCTCCATCCCTCCATCCCTTCATCCCTCCATCCCTCCATCCCTCCATCCCTCCATCCCACCCTTCCTCCTCCTCTCCATCCTTCCCTCCATCCCTTCATCCCTTCATCCCTCCCTCCATCCTGCCCTTCCTCCTCCTCTCCATCCTTCCCTCCATCCCTTCATCCCTCCATCCCTTCATCCCTCCCTCCATCCCTCCATCCCGCCCTTCCTCCTCCTCTCCATCCTTCCCTCCATCCCTTCGTCCCTCCCTCCATCCCGCCCTTCCTCCTCCTCTCCATCCTTCCCTCCATCCCTTCGTCCCTCCTCCATCCCTCCATCCCTCCCTCCCTCCATCCCATCTCCCATCTTCCCCCTCCCCAGGGCCCCTCCCTTCCTTCTCCCCGCTCTCTGAAGTCTCCTCCTCTTCTTCCTTTACCCCCCCGGGGCTCTTTCCCAGTTGCCCCCCCCCCCCCCCAGGTTGCCCAGGTTGCCCACCACGCCGCCCGTTTGCCCCCATCAAACCTCCCGCTTCCCACCCCCCGGCCCCCTGGACATCGGAGTCGTCCACCTCCACCCCCATCTTCCAGTTGCCCCCCACCGGACCCTCCCCCATCCCCTTCGAGACCAAGTCGTTGCCCCCCCCCCTTATTTTTCAGGAGCCCCTCCAGGACCTCCCACCCCACACCAGCCTTCCCTCCTCTACCCTGGGGGCTCCGACGGCCCTTCCTGGAGCCTCCGGTGGGGCTGGTGGATCCTCGCTGTCCTCGTCACCGCCGGTGGCCGGTGGCCGTTGGGTGCTTCTTCCCCCGCGCCCAGCCCCGGGCAGGAAACGCTGGCGCAAGAGGACGGAGGCAGGAAAACCACGGGGAGACGAAGGGGACGTGGGGTGGGGGAGGGATGTTAATTCGGGACCTTAATTTGTCCCCTGGCGGGGCGGGCGGGGGGGACGGGGACAGAAGCGGTGGCGTCGCCGCCAGGTGGGGAGCCCTTCCCGGAGACCCCCCAGGAGGCGGCCGTCTGGTCGCCCCGTCGCGTGGCCGCGGGGGCGGCGGGAGGGCGCGGAGGGGGCGAGGAGGGGACGGGGCCGCGCGCTGCGGTCGACGGCCCCTCTCTTCCCTCCCTCCATCCCTCCCGGCCCGAGCTTTGGGTCCTGGCCCTTAAAATCGGGACGAACCCCAACGCCTGCCCCCCAACGACGGGGCGACCCCCAGGTGAGGAGAAGACGCGGCCGGCAGCGGTGCCCCGCCGTGACCCACCGCGCCCAAGGACCCCCCGTTTCCCACCGCGCCGTTGTCGGAACGACGAGAGGTGAGACCGGAGCCGTCCCGCGGCAGGATCCAGCTCCCCCCTTCCAGCTCTTCCCCAAAATTCCCTTGACCGCCCGGAGCGTCCCAAGACTAGAAACGGGCGACGTTTGGCCTTTTTCACCCTCCGCTGCCTTTTTTTTTTTTTTTTTTTTGCCCCCCCCCAAACTCCTGGGGGTGGGTTTGGTCGTAATCCCCTTTTCCCTCTTACCCCGTTCCTGCTCCTCGTCTCCTTTCTCCCCTCTCGTCCCCCCTTTGGCCCGTCCCCCTTTCCTTCCCCTCCCGTGTCCCTTGGTCCCCCCTTCTCCTCCCGTTCCCCTTTCTCCCTCCGGTCCCCGTTCCGCCTTTTCCGCCTCTTTCCCAAACCCCATTCGGGACGTTGGCGAGGGGGCGAGTGGGAGCCGTGCGGCGCCTGCTCCTGACCCGGCTCCGGCTGCAGAACGCGCGCCGTCGGCGTCGGAGAGGGAAGCGCCGAAGTCGTCGTTCGCCGCTGGGAAGGAGCCGGGAGGACAATTCGGAACCGGAGTTGACAAACTTGGGAGCGAGAACGGACGCGGCGGAACGCGGAACGAACGCTCGGCTTGGGGGTGAAAACTCGGCCATTTGAGGGTGAAACTCCCCGATTTAAGAGCGAGAATCTCCAACTTAAAACGTTATCGGGGAGGGCCACGGGGCTCTCGGGTGAAACGCAGCCCTCGGCCCAGGGCAGAGCAACACCGGCGACCTTCCCGAGGAATTCCCGGCCTTCCGAAGAGCCGCGGACTCACGGAATCGCGTCGGGTTTGGAAGGGACCTTCGGGAGCATCGAGTCCAACCGCAAACCTCCCGCCGCCAAGGCCACGGTGACCCCCCGCCGCGGAGACGCCGCCGGGGACGGTGACTGGACCGCGGCCGCACGTGCCGCGTTGGGCCCCTGACTTGCCCGCGTGGGCTCGCAGAGGAGGCGCCGGTGAACAACCTGCAGCCGAGCCCGTCCCCGACCCCGGTGTAGGTGCCGTGTCCCCATGGCTGTCCCCACAGGTGGCCCGGCCGCACCGCTGTCCCCAACCCTGTCCCTGTCCCTCCAGGTCTCTCGGCCCCCTCCCCGTCCCCGCAGGTGGCCCATGCCCAGGGCTGCGGGGCCAGCGGCCGCCTGCTTGGGCCGGCCACGTGGCAGCATCGATTTTGTCCCCTCCGTGTCACGGCGAGACGTGGGGACGCTGGTGGCCCCACTGGGGGCTGGGGAGGAGGCGCCGGGCTCAGTTGTGGTGCGTGACGGCTCCTTTCAACAGCACAAAAAGGCATTTTTGGGTTCCGAATCCTCTTTTCCAGGCTCCGAGGAGGCATCTGTGGGATTAAGCCAGGCAGTTTCAGGGTCCAAGATGCATCTTGAATGCCCAAACCCCGATTTTGGTGGTCCAACCCCCTCTTTTAGGGACGGAATGATCGTGGCTTTGATCCCAAAGCTTCGGTTTCGGGGGACAAACCCTCATTGCCGCGTTCCAAAGCCCTTTCTCAGATTCAAGGGCCCATTGGCAAGTTCTCAAAGGGCATTTTCAGCATCCGGCCGGTCGTTTGTCGAGCCCGAGCCACGTCCGGAGCGGCCAAAGCGAGCGCCAGCGCCCCACGCGGGGGTCCAGAGGGGCCTGCGGGTGGGCCCCGGGGGTGGCCGGGCAGCGGCGTGGCGACGTGACGGCGGCTCCTGCTGGCCCTGACGCGGGCCGGGGCCGCTGTGGGCCGCCTTGGCCACGCCGCGGGCTCACGTCAGCCGCTGCCGACCGACGCCTCCGGGTCCTTTTCCGCGTCCCCTCTGCAGCCGCTCGGCCCCAGCCTGGAGCGCGGCCTGGAGTGCAGGGGCGTGGCCTGGGAGGGGCGGGGTCCGAGGGGGCGTGGCTTATGAGGGGCGGGGTTGGAGGGGGCGTGGCCTATGGGGGGAGTTGCGGGGGGCGTGGTTTATGAGGGGCGTGGTTCGAGGGGGCGTGGCTTAGGAGGGGCGGGTTTCGGGGGCGTGGCTTGTGAGGGGCGTGGTTCGAGGGGGCGTGGGTTATGGGGCGGGCTTTCGAGGGGGCGTGGCTTACGGGGGGCGGAGTTTCGAGGGGGCGTGGCTTATGGGGCAGAGGTCGAGGGGGCGTGGCTTATGGGGGCGGGGTTTAGAGGGGGCGTGGCTTATGGGGAAGGGGGTCCGAGGGGGCGTGGCTTATGGGGAAGGGGTTCTCGGGGGCGTGGCCTATGAGGGGCGGTGATCGAGGGGGCGTGGCCTATGAGGGGCGGGGTTCGAGGGGGCGTGGCTTAGCGGGGCCGCGTCTTGGGGGTGGGGCTTGGGAGGGGTTGGGGTGGGCGGGGCCACAGCGGGAGTGGGCGGGGCTTGGGGACGGAGGGGGGCGGGGGGTCGGTCGGGAGGCGTGGCTTAGGGTAGGCGGGGTCTGGAAGGGGGCGGGGTTTGGGCTGGGGCGCGGCTGGCGACGGGACGGGGTTTGGGGGCGTGGCTTGGGAAGGGGCGGGGTTGTGAAAAGCTCGGGAGGGGGCGGGGCTACGGCGTGAAGGGGCGGGGCCTGGGGCGGAGGGGGCGGGGATTGGTTGGGTTGCGGCCGGGGAGCTCGATTGGCCGGACGGCGGTTCGGAAGGGGCGGGGCTTACGAGGGACGGGGTCGGGGAGGGGGCGTGGCTTGGGATAAGGGTTTGGGGGGGCGGGGCTGTGGGGGCGGCGGCGCCGCGTGAGGGCGGGGCTCGCGGGCGGGCGCGAGGGGAGGCGGGTGTCGGGGGGGGGGGGGGTGTGGGGGGGGGGCGGAGCTTCCCCGGACACGTCACGGCTCCGCCCGGCCGGCGGGAGGGGCGGGGCTTCCCGGTGACGTCACCGCGCGGAGGCGCCGGCGGCCGGGGGTGAGCGCGGGGCTCGCAGTCACGTGACGAGACCGGGGGGGGGGGGGGTCCGGGGGGGTCCCGGGGCGCGGGGGGGGGGGGGGGGGGGGGGGGTGTCTCGGTCCGTGGGGCCCGCGGGGGCCGGGGGCGGCGATGGGGCGAACGGGGGCGGGGGGGCGGCGAAGCTGGGGGGGGGGTTGGGGGGGGCAGCGGGGTGGCCCCGGGACTATAGGAGCCCCCCCCGGGGCAACGGAGCACCCCAAGGGGCGAGTGGGTGACCGGGGCGGGGGGGGGACGGACAGGGCACCCCCCCGGGGCAACCGAGCACCCACGGAAGGGGGGGGACGGGGGGCAACAGGGTGCCCGAGGGGGCAAGAGGGCACCCAGGTGGGCAACCGAGCTCCCTGTGGGGGTCTTAAAGGGCCCCAGGGGGCAACTGGGCACCCCGGGGGGCAACTGGGCACCCAAGGCGGGGTGGGGTGGGGGGGGGGGGGGGCAACAGGGCGTCCAGGTGGGCAACTGAGCACGCCATGGGGTCCCAAAGAGCCCCAGGGGGCAACTGGGTGCCCAAGGGGGCAAGAGGACACCTGAGGGGGCAACTGGGCACCCAGGTGGGCAACTGGGCACCCCACGGGGCAGTAGGACAGTTCGTGGGGCAACAGGGCTCCCGAGGGGGCAAGAGGCCAACCGGGTGGGCAACCGAGCACCCCGTGGGGTCCCAAAGAGCCCCCTGGGGGCAACTGGGCACCCAGGTGGGCAACTGCGCCCCGCTATGGGGCAGTAGAACAGTTCGTGGGGCAACAGAGGGTGCCATGGGGCAACTGGGCACCCAAGAGGGCAGCCCATGGGGCATCAGAACAGTTCATGGGGCAACAGGACGCTCTGTGGGCAGGACAACAGGCTGTCCGAGGGGGCAACAGGGCACCCATGTGGGCAACAGGGCACCTGAGGGGGCAACTGGGCACCCCATGGGGCAACGGGGCACCCCGTGGTCATTAGGAAGTTCAAGGGGCAACAGGGCATCCCATGGGGCAAGAAGACGCCCTGTGGGGCAACAAGGTGCCTGAGAGGGCAACAGGGCACCCAAGCGGGCAACAGGGCAATCAAGGGGACCCTAAATCACTCCGTGGGGCAGTAGAACATTCATTGGGCAACCGGGCACCCAAGTGGGCAACCGGGCACCCAAGTGGGCAACAGGGCAATCAAGGGGACCCTAAATCACTCCGTGGGGCAGTAGAACATTCATTGGGCAACCGGGCACCCAAGTGAGCAACCGGGCACCCAAGTGGGCAACAGGGCAATCAAGGGGACCCTAAATCACTCCGTGGGGCAGTAGAACATTCATTGGGCAACCGGGCACCCAAGTGGGCAACCGGGCACCCCATGGGGCAGTAGAACAGTTCACGGGGCATCAGGGTGCCCAAGGGCCAACAGGGCACCCAAGGGCACCCTAGAGCGCCCCGTGGGTCAGTAGACTGTTCATGGGGCAACAAGGCACCCCGTGGGGTAACAGGGTGCCCAAAGGGGCAACCGGGTGCCCGAAGGGGCAAGTGGCCGCCCCTGCTCCGTGTGACAGCCGTGTCCCCGCAGGCTCGTGGCGGGGAGGATGGCGGCGGAGGGGGGCCGGGTGCAGATCTCCTTCCCCCAGCACGCGGCGGCGCTGCTGGACTCCCTCAACCGCCTGCGGCTGGAGGGGAAGTTCTGCGACGTGGCCGTCCACGTGGGCGGCCGCATCTTCCCGGCCCACAAGAGCGTCCTGGCCGCCGCGTCCCCCTTCTTCCACGACAAGCTGCTGCTGCAGGATGGGGGGCGCCTGCTGCTGCCCCCCGCCATCGACCCCGACGCCTTCGAGGGGCTCCTGCACCTCATCTACTCCGGGCGGTTGACGTTGCTGTTGGAGGCCCTGCCCGGTCATCTCTTGGTGGCCAGCGGTCTCCAGATGTGGCACGTGGTGGACCAGTGCTCGGAGATCCTGAGGGAGCTGGAGGGGGGGCCCTGCCGGTGGGCTGGGCGGGGCAGCGAGGTGACATCATCATCGTCATCAAGCGGCCGCGGTGGTGAGCCTTCATCATCCTGGACCGCCCGTGGTGGAGATGGGTCTTCATGCACCAGCCACGGTGGAGATGGAGCGTCATCGTGGGCCACCCGCAGTGGAGATGGGGCTTCATGCACCAGCCACGGTGGAGATGGAGGATCATCGTGGCCCAACCGTGGTGGAGATGGGTCTTCATCCTCCTCCTGGACCACGCGCGGGGGCGATGGCTCATCGTGTCCCACCCGCGGTGGCGATGGAGCATCCTCATGGTCCACCCGTGGTGGCGATGGCTCTTCATCATCGCCATGGCCCCTGCGTGGTGGCGATGGCTCTTCATGGGCCACCTGCGGCGGTGACGCGGCAACGCCATCTTTCACCAAGGAGGGGGGCGAGGAGGTCCTCAAAATCCGCGTGGCCACTGATGTGGCGCCAGCAGCCACGTCGTCCCTGAGCTCCCTCCTGAAGGACACGGGTGAGGAGGTCCTCAAGATCTGCGTGGAGGAGGACGAGGAGGAAGAAGAAGAGGAGGAGGAAGAGGGCGGCCACCGCCGCCACCACCGCCCCACCGACGCCCTCCAGATCGTGCTGGAGGAGGATGAGGAGGAAGACGGGGCCCCCGGAGACGCCCACGAGCCCCCCAAGATCTTCTACATCAAGCAAGAAGCGGGCGACGGCGCCGCCGTTGAGGGCCTCCTGCCGGCGGCGGAGTTGGCCGGGGGCTTCGCCCCGGCGGAGGTGAGCTACGTCATCCCGGCCGGCGGCGGCGGGACGATGGTGACAACGGGCGGCACGCTGGTGACAGGCGGGGGGGCGGCCGTCTTCCCGCAGCCGTCTTGGAAACCGGTGGACCTTCACGGGAACGAGATCCTGGGCCGGGGCCAAGCGCTTCACGCCCCGGTGAAGTTGGGAGCGGCTCCCGACGGCAAACGCTTCGGTTGCCTGTGCGGCAAACGCTTCGCCGTCAAGCCCAAGCGGGACCGGCACATCATGCTGACCTTCAGCCTGCGGCCCTTCGCCTGCGCCGCCTGCCACAAGCGCTTCAAGCTGAAGCACCATCTGACGGAGCACATGAAGACCCACGACGGGGCCGGCAGGGCCTGCGAGCGCTGCGGCCGCCGCTTCCGCCTGCGCAGCGGCCTGGACAAACACCGGCCCCTCTGCCAGGGGGCTCGCTGGGGAGGGGGGTGCTGGGCCTGCGACTGAGGGGGACGCGGGGGAAGGGGGACGGAGGGGGTCCCGGTTCAGGGCTCCGGTCCCAGTTCAAGGTTCTATTCCCAGTTCAGGCTCCGGTCCCAGTTCAGGCTCCGGTCCCAGTTCACTTCTCTGGTCCCAGTTCACTTCTCTGGTCCCAGTTCAGGCTCCAGTCCCAGTTCAGGACTCCGGTCCCAGTTCAAGGCTCTATTCCCAGTTCAGGCTCCGGTCCCAGTTCAGGCTCTGGTCCAGTTTGGGGCTCCGGTCCCAGTTCACTTCTCTGGTCCCAGTTCAGGCTCCAGTCCCAGTTCAGGCTCCGGTCCCAGTTCACTTCTCTGGTCCCAGTTCAGGCTCTGGTCCCAGTTCAGGGCTCTATTCCCAGTTCAGGCTCTGGTCCAGTTTGGGGTTCCAGTCCCAGTTCACTTCTCTGGTCCCAGTTCAGGCTCCGGTCCCAGTTCAAGGCTCTATTCCCAGTTCAGGCTCCGGTCCCAGTTCAGGCTCTGGTCCCAGTTCAGGGCTTCAGTCCCAGTTCAAGGCTCTGGTCCCAGTTCAAGCTCCAGTCCCAGTTCAGGACTCCGGTCCCAGTTCAGGACTCCGGTCCCAGTTCAGGCTCCAGTCCCAGTTCAGGCTCCGGTCCCAGTTCAGGCTCCGGTCCCAGTTCAAGGCTCTATTCCCAGTTCAGGCTCTGGTCCCAGTTCAGGCTCTGGTCCAGTTTGGGGTTCCAGTCCCAGTTCACTTCTCTGGTCCCAGTTCAGGCTCCAGTCCCAGTTCAGGCTCCGGTCCCAGTTCAGGCTTCGGTCCCAGTTCAGGACTCCGGTCCCAGTTCAAGGCTCTATTCCCAGTTCAGGCTCTGGTCCCAGTTCAGGCTCTGGTCCAGTTTGGGGCTCTGGTCCCAGTTCACTTCTCCGGTCCCAGTTCAGGCTCCAGTCCCAGTTCAGGCTCCGGTCCCAGTTCAGGGCTTCAGTTCCAGTTTGGGGCTCTGGTCCCAGTTTGGGGCTCTGGTCCCAGTTCAAGCTGCGGTCCCAGTTCAGGCTCTGGTCCCAGTTCACTTCTCTGGTCCCAGTTCAGGCTCCGGTCCCAGTTCAAGGCTCTGGTCCAGTTTGGGGCTCCGGTCCCAGTTCACTTCTCTGGTCCCAGTTCAGGCTCCAGTCCCAGTTCAGGCTCCGGTCCCAGTTCAGGACTCCGGTCCCAGTTCAAGGCTCCATTCCCAGTTCAAGGCTCTATTCCCAGTTCAGGCTCCAGTCCCAGTTCAGGCTCTGGTCCAGTTTGGGGCTCCGGTCCCAGTTCACTTCTCTGGTCCCAGTTCAGGCTCTGGTCTCAGTTCAGGGCTTCGGTCCCAGTTTGGGGCTCTGGTCCCAGTTCAAGCTCCAGTCCCAGTTCAGGCTCTGGTCCAGTTTGGGGTCCGGTCCCAGTTCACTTCTCTGGTCCCAGTTCAGGGCTCCAGTCCCCATTCAAGGCTCTATTCCCAGTTCAAGGCTCTATTCCCAGTTCACTTCTCTGGTCCCAGTTCAGGGCTCCAGTCCCCATTCAAGGCTCTATTCCCAGTTCAAGGCTCTATTCCCAGTTCAGGGCTCTGGTCCCAGTTCAGGCTCCAGTCCCAGTTTAGGCTCTGGTCCCAGTTTGGGGCTCTGGTCCCAGTACAGCTTCTGACCCAGTTGAGACCCCACACTGGTTTGGGGATGCAGCCCTGTCCCAGCTCAGGAATCTCTCCCAGTTTAGGGCCACTTCCCAGTTCAGGCCCTGTACTGGTCTGGGGCCAGCTCCCAGTTCAGACCAGCTCCCAGTTCGGGCCCTGTACTGGTCTGGGACCAGCTCCCAGTTCAGACCAGCTCCCAGTTCAGGCCCTATACTGGTCCGAGCCCAGCTCCCAGTTCGGCCCAGCTCCCAGTTCAGACCAGCTCCCATTTCGGGCCCTATACTGGTCTGGGGCCAGCTCCCAGTTCAGACCAGCTCCCAGTTCAGGCCCTATACTGGTCTGGGCCCAGCTCCCAGTTCAGACCAGCTCCCACTTCGGGCCCTGTACTGGTCTGGGCCCAGCTCCCACTTCGGCCCAGCTCCCAGTTCAGACCAGCTCCCAGTTCGGGCCCTGTACTGGTCTGGGGCCCAGCTCCCAGTTCAGACCAGCTCCCAGTTCGGGCCCTATACTGGTCTGGGCCCAGCTCCCAGTTCAGACCAGCTCCCATTTCGGGGCCTGTACTGGTCTGGGGCCCAGCTCCCAGTTCAGACCAGCTCCCAGTTCGGGCCCTGTACTGGTCTGGGCCCAGCTCCCAGTTCGGCCCAGCTCCCAGTTCGGGCCCTGTACTGGTCCGGGCCCAGCTCCCAGTTCGGCCCAGCTCCCAGTTCGGGCCCTGTACTGGTCTGGGCCCAGCTCCCAGTTTGGGTTCCGGTTCCCGCCCTCGTCTCCGTTCCGCCACCGGTGCAGCACCGGCCAATCAGCGCACGCAGAGCGGGAGCGCGACAGCCAATAGCGGCGCGGGGCGGGGGCGGGCGGGACGGCCGTTGCCATGAGGGTGGCGCCGCGGCCCGGCCAGGTCGCCCTGGCAACGCGTGACCATGGCAACGGGAGCGGCGCCCCCGGGTCCCTCTGCCCGCCAGCAGCCACCCCAGGGACACCCCTGTCCCCACAGGGGTCCCGATGTCCCCCCCCCCCACCCCTCCCGCGGACACCCCTGTCCCCCTGGGGGATCCCAGTGTCCCCACAGGGGTCCCCATGTCACACCCCACCCCTCCCGGGGACACCCCTGTCCCCACGGGGGTCCCAATGTGCCCCCATGGGGCCACCCCTGTCCTAATGGGGGTCCCAATGTCCCCCCCACCCCTCTTGGGGACACCTCTGTCCCCACGGGGGGTCCCAGTGCCCCTCTCTGGACCCCCCCGGGGACACTTCTGTCCCCCCGGGGGTCACAATGTCCCCCCCCCCCCCCCCCCCTTCTGGGGACACCCCTGTCCTAATGGGGGTCCCAATGTGCCTCCCCCTTCCCGGGGACACCCCTGTCCCCATGGGGGTCGCGGTGTCCCCCCCCCCAGGATCCTCTTGTCCTTCCCGGGGGTGCCATCCCCCTCTGCGTCCCCAACCACCCCATACCGTGGGGACACTCGTGTCCACAAGTGCCACCCCCGACAGGACGCGGCGATGCCACCAGCGATGTCACCCCACGAGCTTTAATGGGCTGAAATGGTGTGAAAAAGGGGCAAAAAGCGGAAAAAAAAAAAAGAAATAAAATAAAGCGTTGGGTCACCGGGATGGAACGAACCAGTAAGCGACTGTGACAAACTGGGATGGTGCTGCCACCCAGGAGGTGACACGGGGTGACGTGGTGGGGCCCACCAGTGCTGGACTGGGCCGTACTGGGATGGGATTGTCACCTGTGTACGGGGTGACACAGCGGGAGGTGGGGGTCCCACCAGTGCCACGCTGGGATTGTGCTGGCACCGACGAGGTGACACAGAGGGACACGGGGTCCCACTAGTGCCCGTGGAGGTGACATGGGGTCCTACCACTCCTGGACTGAGCCAAACGGGGATGGCACCCATGGGGTGACACGGGGGTCCCACCAGTGCCAAACTGGGATGGCACTGTCACCTACGGGGTGAAACATGGGGACATGGAGTCCCACCAGTGCCAAACTGGGATGATGCTACCACCTACGGGGTGACATGGGGTCCCACCAGTGCCAAACTGGGATGGTACTGTCACCTACGGGGTGAAACGTGGGGACACGGGGTCCCACCAGTGCCAAACTGGGATGGCACTGTCACCTACGGGATGAAACATGGGGACATGGGGTCCCACCAGTGCCAAACTGGGATGATGCTGCCACCTACGGGGTGAAACATGGGGACACGGAGTCCCACCAGTGCCAAACTGGGATGGTGCTACCACCTACGGGGTGACGTGGGGGTCCCACCAGTGCCAAATTGGGATGGCACTGTCATCTACGGGGTGAAACATGGGGACATGGGGTCCCACCACTGCCAAACTGGGATGGTACTGTCACCTACAGGGTGAAACATGGGGACACGGAGTCCCACCAGTGCCAAACTGGGATGGTACTGTCACCTACGGGGTGAAACATGGGGACATGGGGTCCCACCAGTGCCAAACTGGGATGGTGCTACCACCTCTGGGGTGACATGGGGGTCCCACCAGTGCCAAACTGGGATGGCACTGTCATCTACGGGGTGACACATGGGGACATGGGGTCCCACCAGCCAAACTGGGATGGCACTGTCACCTACAGGGTGAAACATGGGGACATGGGGTCCCACCAGTGCCAAACTGGGATGATGCTACCACCTATGGGGTGACATGGGGGTCCCACCAGTGCCAAACTGGGATGGCACTGTCATCTACGGGGTGACACATGGGGACATGGGGTCCCACCAGTGCCAAACTGGGATGGCACCCATGGGGTGACACGGGGGTCCCACCAGTGCCAAACTGGGATGGCACTGTCACCTACGGGGTGAAACATGGGGATATGGGGTCCCACCAGTGCCAAACTGGGATGATGCTGCCACCTACGGGGTGACATGGGGGTCCCACCAGTGCCAAACTGGGATGGCACTGTCATCTACGGGGTGAAACATGGGGACACGGGGTCCCACCAGTGCCAAACTGGGATGATGCTGCCACCTACGGGGTGAAACATGGGGACATGGAGTCCCACCAGTGCCAAACTGGGATGGCACTGTCACCTACGGGGTGAAACATGGGGACATGGGGTCCCACCAGTGCCAAACTGGGATGATGCTGCCACCTACGGGGTGACATGGGGGTCCCACCAGTGCCAAACTGGGATGGCACTGTCATCTACGGGGTGAAACATGGGGACATGGGGTCCCACCAGTGCCAAACTGGGATGATGCTACCACCTCTGGGGTGACATGGGGGTCCCACCAGTGCCAAACTGGGATGGCACTGTCATCTACGGGGTGACACATGGGGACATGGAGTCCCACCAGTGCCAAACTGGGATGATGCTACCACCTCTGGGGTGACATGGGGGTTCCACCAGTGCCAAACTGGGATGGCACTGTCATCTACGGGGTGACACATGGGGACATGGAGTCCCACCAGTGCCAAACTGGGATGGTACTGTCACCTACGGGGTGACACATGGGGACATGGGGTCCCACCAGTGCCAAACTGGGATGGCACTGTCACCTACAGGCTGAAACATGGGGACATGGGGTCCCACCAGTGCCAAACTGGGATGATGCTGCCACCTACGGGGTGACATGGGGGTCCCACCAGTGCCAAACTGGTCCCCATTCCTGGATACACCCTACTACCACCTACACCAAAGGTGCGTGCGTGTGGGCAGGGGGACACCTCGGTTCCTGCTGCCCCCCTGGTGGGTTCCGGGTACGTTGGGTCTCCGTGTCCACGTCACGGCAGAGGTCACCAGCTGGGACATGATGGACTAATTGGGTTTCCTTAATTATCCATCAAGATTTCCATAGGGAATGCCAGTGCTCCCCACGGCGGGGTTAGGGTTGTCCATCCCGTGAAGGTTCTTGCCTTTTCTAGATGTTCTCCACATCTTCTCCGGTGATGACACCTCCCAGGAACACTCGCTGCCCCTTTCTATGTGGAGACTTCCCGAAGGACGAAGGTTCGAGGCCAGCTTTCCCCTCGGTCATCCAGGAGGGCAACGCTTCCTAGGGGGAGGAAGAAGACGACCAAGGTCTTGGGTCGCGCGCAAACCTCGGGAGAGTCATCTCAATCCCACCATTCCCCATTTTCCTTTCCCTCAAAAATGGGGTTTCCCACCCAAGGACGGCGTTTGATTCCTCGCCTGGAGGTGCTCAAAGCATCCTGCCGGTGTTGGGTCACCGCATGGACCTCTCTACCGTGGACCACCTGCGGGGGTCTGCCGTGAGTCCAACGCTCATCCTGTAAGTTCCTCCCCCAATTCGCATCGTCATCTCAACGCTCGAGTTGTTTAATCGACCCCTTCCAGCGTCCCACCTTCCTCAGAGCTCGGGAGGGTTTCAAAGGCCACTTGACTCCAGGCTCAGGCCACCGTTCCTCTCCTATTCCCTTTTTAAAAGGCGAGCCATTGTCTCTCGGGACGTTGGGTGCTCACCAAACCACCGCTTTGACCCCGCCGCGGTGCCCGGAAGGTCAAACATCAGCCAAACTCGTCAGTTTGTCAACCCCGGCCATAAATTTCCATCCTCCAGAGGAGGAGACTGAGTCCATTTACCAACGGTCCCAAAGGACCTTCCCTTCCACATGTGGTCGACTTCCAAGAACTCCTCCCACCGTTACCGCATCCACGAGCGGTCACTGATGGGACCGACTGTCGCGTAGAGCTTGGCCAACCTGGTCTTGCTGCCTGATGATCCAGGTCACCATCCCATCCCCCCTCCCACCATTCCTGGAGCTGTTCAACCATCCCATACTCAAAGTACAAGAAAAACCCGCCAGGTTTCTACGGGTGGTTGCCCACATTGGTCCATCGGGCCACCCTTGTGGGGTTTTTCTGGCGTGTGGCTCCATGCCCTGGAGCAGTAGAACGGGAGATGGTCATCTGCTCGATTTTCTTCTCCATGCATCTCCATTCCCTATCTGCCGTCCGCGTTTTGCCCGATGTCCTCGCCATCGCGTTGCACCAGCCCATCCGTATACGGTCCATCATTGCTAAGAGCCAACACCGCGTCCCGGAGCTCTGCTGGTGGAGCAGAACCTTCTACTCGCTCCGCCACCGCAAGTCCATCAGCTGCAGACCCGTCAGCAGCCGGTCCTTGCCATTCACCCAGCGTTCCATGAGCACTCCCACCGGTCAGGCACCATCTGGCTGGTGGGGATCGAGTTCCGGAGCACCCCGGGTAGGAGAACATGGAGGCTCCATGATTTCAGCGGCCATTCCTATGTGCTCTACAACTTCAGCAACTTTATTCTCCTTGGTCAAGCCACCTGAGATGGATGTACAGTCCCACCTCTGGACGGTGGTCTTAGGTGCTACACCTAAAGGTGGTGGTTGACCACCAAGAAGAGGTTTAAGAAGAGGTACTGCCACGTGGAACATTAAAACTTCTTCCCCGAGTTAAGGGTTTGGTTGCTCCCAACCTTTGGAACCTGCTAGAACCTCTTCAGAGGCTGAGGAACCGTGCCGAGCACTCTGCCATGAGTTGGAGCTCCCTGGAGCCAGGAGGTCCTTGTTGACATGGTGCCGCCAATATCCCACCTCTCCCAACCTGGATACGCAGGGAGAGGGGCTGCAAAGGGTGGAAGGGTCCCAACGATTGATTCATGAATCTCCTTTAGAAGCTCCAGGAGCTCTTCACGTGGGGGAGTCCATCCCCAGAGCGCAGTTTCTTGAGTAAATTCGGGAGCGCTCACGTTATTCTGGGAAGTCCTGGAAGACGTGTCCGCCTAAAATCCTAAAGTCCCTCTCACAGCACCCAACGCCCTTTATTATTGGGAACGGGCAACTCTTGGATTTCTTGGAGGACCTTCAGCAGGAGCCGTTCTCCTCCCACGTGTCCGCCCGACTCCCCAGAATGTCACTTCCCAGCCGGGTCCTTCGTTCTTTCCTTCCTCTACCTCAGTTGTCGGAGCCGTAGAATCACCTCCCACCGCCCCTTCCACAGTGCTGGGCGTCCACCTACTGAAACTTCATCTAGATGTTAACCTCCCCTTGCCATTAGGTTCCTTTACTGGTCGGACTGGAGGGGGGATGAGACTTGAGAACCTTCTCCCAGCCCTTTTATGAACGATTAACGTCAGAAGGTTAATTTGGACCGTGAAATATTAACCAGCTCGTGGGGTAGAGGAGCAGCGGTCGGAAAATCCGCAGGTGACCTTGTCCACCATCGACATCTGGGCTCCCGCGTCAACGGTGACAATCATTAACCGCGGCCACCAGCTCAGGACTGGGATCCCCAGCGGTGGGAGCGGCGGCCGCCAGCGTTTCCCACGCCGCTTTCCCATCACTTCCCAGTTTAGGTTTAGTGCCGACGGAGCCGGATCTATCCCCGAGCTCATCCTCTGGCTCCCGTCGTTATCCTCGGAAACCCTACGGCGTCACCCCCGTCTCCTGACACAGGTCCCACGAGGACCATCACGAGAAGGTAACGAGAACCCGGCCAGTAGAGTTGGGAGCTCGTTGAACCCTTCTCCAAACACACTTCCTGTCCTCTCCGTGAGAGTTTCCCTCTTTTCCCTCGCATTTTGCACGGAGACAGACCGTCTCTTTCTAATTCCGTTTATTTTAGCGAAGGTTCTCACCGGGTTTTTATCCCGCGGGGTGCGGAGTGGGAAATCGGAGACCCGTTTTGGTTGGAAAAGACCTTTAAGATCATCAAATCCAACCGTTAAAGCCACCAGCGGATGTTGAAGGACCGGAAAAATCATCTTGTTCTTGGAAAATAATCTTGTTCTTGGAAAATAATCTTGTTCTTGGAAAATAATCCTGTTCTTGGAAAATATTCTTGGAAAATAACACCGTCGAAGCCTGTTTCCACGGCTAAATCCAACGATTTCTCAGCTCCGAGTTCAATCAGCCGCAATGGGTGGGATGCAGAGCGTGTCCCCAGCCCAAATCCGTCCCGGATTGGGAATATTTGGCCCCATGGTATCCGATATTCCCGGAGCTGATGCTAACGGTGGAGGTGAAACGGGGCAAGGTGGAGGCGGTTGGCTCCGGCTGTCCAGTTCCGTGCCGGCCCCTCCACGGGCGTTTCCCCCGATCACCTCGGCCTCTCTCCTCCAGATTAATTAATTGGAGACGAGTTTTGGGCACGCTCTGTTCTTCAGCGTTAATTACTGCTGCCAAGAGGGCAGGGAATTATCCTCGTTGCCGCCTGCTCGTTGCCAGATGTCCCACCCATCGTCATCCTCGGCACAAGGAACTTGAACCGGGTCTAAAGCGGCTTCCGACCATCGTCTGCGCCCTTCATCTTCGGCAACTCTCCGGGCCTGAAGTTTTGACTCCAGCGATCTATTTTGCATTTCTAATCGCTTCCTCATCTTCCTCGCTCTCGTCTTCCTCTTCCTTGCCCAACCTGTCTTCATCGCCCAACCCCACATCTTCGTCTTCATCACTCAACCTGTCTTCTCCTTCTTCACCCAACCCCACGTCTTCCTCTCCCTCACCCAACTCCATGTCTTCCTCTCCCAATCCATCTTCCTCTCCCTCTCCCAACCCTGCACCTTCCTCTCCCTCTCCCAACTCCATGTCTTCCTCTCCCAATCCATCTTCCTCTCCCTCTCCCAACCCTGCACCTTCCTCTCCCTCTCCCAACCCCGTGCCTTCCTCTCCCTCTCCCAACCCGTCTTCCTCACCCAACCTCACATCTTCCTCTTCCTTGCCCAACTCCACGTCTTTGTCGCCCAACCCCATGTCTTCTCCTTCTTCACCTTACCCTGTATCTTCCTCTCCCTCTCCCAACCCTACATCTTCATCTGCCAACCCATCTTCCTCTTCCTCTCCCAACCCATCTTCCTCTTCCTCTCCCAACCCTACATCTTCTTCTCCCTCACCCAACTCCACGTCTTCCTCTCCCAATCCATCTTCCTCTCCCTCTTCTAACCCCGCGCCTTCCTCTCCCTCTTCTAACCCCGCGCCTTCCTCTTCCTTGGCCAACCCGTCTTCCTCACCCAACCTCACATCTTCCTCTTCCTTGCCCAACTCCACGTCTTCGTCACCCAACCCCATGTCTTCTCCTTCTTCGCTTTACCCTGTATCTTCCTCTCCCTCTCCCAACCCTACATTTTCCTCTCCCAACCCATCTTCCTCTCCCTCTCCCAACCCATCTTCCTCTCCCTCTCCCAACCCTACATCTTCTTCTCCCAACCCTACATCTTCCTCTCCCAATTCATCTTCCTCTCCCTCTTCTAACCCCGCGCCTTCCTCTTCCTTGGCCAACCCGTCTTCCTCACCCAACCTCACATCTTCGTCTTCCTTGCCCAACTCCACGTCTTCGTCGCCCAACCCCATGTCTTCTCCTTCTTCACCTTACCCTGTATCTTCCTCTCCCTCTCCCAACCCCACATCTTCCTCTCCCAAGCCATCTTCCTCTCCCTCTCCCAACCCTACGTCTTCCTCTCCCTCTCCCAACCCCACGTCTTCCTCTCCCAACTCATCAATCACATCCCTCGCTGCTCCAGGACGCACAGCGTCTTCTCCGTTTCCCTCCTCTAACCTACACGAAGCTCGTCATTCGCCGAATTCCTGACAAATATTACCCGGATCCGTCCAGCGACTCTTTATCTGGGTCAAATCCCACTTGGAATTTCACCATCCCTAATTATAAAATCTAATTAAATCCTCTTCCTTAGATTTTTTTTCATGGCTGTTGATGCCCAACGCCTGGTTTTTGGCCCTTCGCTGCGGCACAGACGCGCACACCCGTCTCCGCTCGCACCGAAGCGGTCGCCTTGACGTGTCCAGGGGAGATTCTGCTTGTGACATCGCTAACGTGTCACAGGCTGTTCGCCTCTCTCAAAATATGCTGTCAATTAAACTTTCGGCGCTCGTTAAGAAATCTAACGAACCAAGAAGGGCTCAACCCCCCCCACGCACGGAGCTGTTTATCACCTGGATTCGCTCATTCACCGCTCGAATCGTGAAATTTCATCACTCAGAGCTCGTTCCTTTGTTAATTTGGGCGTTTATGAGCAAAACGAGTTGCCCAGGCGATGGCGCGAGCGCTCATCCTTCCTCCGGCGCGGAGCTGGTGTCCCCCACGTCCCCTCTGTGTCCCCCGCGGCACGAGCTGTGTTAGCCATAACCTGAGCCGGAGCTGAGTGACATCTGGGAAATGACTCGTGGGTCCCACCAGTGCCAGACTGGGCCAAACTGGTCCCCTCCCTACTGGTTGGGGTGGGGGGGGGGTGACTCACCCGGATGCCTGGGTCTGCAGGCGGGTCAGGGGGGGTCCCCGCTGTCACTGCTGTCCCCATCGTCCCCGAGGATGGCGGCGCCCAGGGCCTGCAGCTGCGTCACGAGGGAGCCCAGCGCCGCTGCGGGGACACGGGGGACATTTAGGGCTGGGGGGACACTGGGGACACGGCGGGACATTTAGGGATGGGGGGGGAACATTGAGGGGACATTGGGAAAGGCGTTGGGGACACGGGGGGAGACCCAAAGGTGTGAGGGGACATGGAAGGGGACACTGGAGGGACACGAGGACACTGGGGGGGACATGGGGACACCCGCAGGTGCCACACGGGCTGAACCTACCCCTGCCAGGGGGATGCTCCATCCTGTCCTCGTGGATGGTGGCCTGGGGGTGACACAAGGGGTGACACAGGGAGAGCAGCCACCCCTGTCCCCAAGTGCCCCCACCCCCAGCCCAGTGTCCCCCCTTATCACCTCCTCCTTGTGTCCCCTCTCGTCACCCCTTCCTTGTGCCACCTCCCCATGGCTCCAGATGCCCCATGTCCCTTCCCTGTGTCCCGCACATCCCCACCCGTGTCCCCAGATCCCCTCACCTTGTCCCACGTCACCTCGTCCGTTGTCACCGGGCTGCGCGTCACCTCATCAGCCACCCCCAAGGCCACCGCTGCAGGGACAGGGACAGGCCGCAGTGAAGACACAGCAGCCACCACTCACCCACAGGGACACAGGGTCCCCGGGGTGTCCCCCGTGTGTCCCTCGGCACCTGCCTTGTGTCCCCTCATGTCCCACCAGCAATGTCCCCTGGCTGGTGTCCTCCCCACCGAGAGCGTCCCCAATGTGTCCCCACTTACCGCTGCGTCGGACACCGGCCATTGTCCCCGAAAGCAGACGGCTGCTGCCTGTCACCTTGGCCACCAGGCTGGGGACAGAGTCACCACGTCACCCCCAGCCCCACAGGTGGGTCGGGGCCAGTGGGGTGGGGACGGTGCCACCGTGTCACCCTTTGGGTCTCCAAGAGCGGGGATGGGGTCCCCTGGGGTCCCAAAGTAACTCCCAGGGTCCAATGTCCGCTCCGGTGTTCCCATGCCACCCTTAGGGTCCGGATGTCACCCACGGGGTGCCCTGCCACCCTCAGGGTCCCCTGGTGTCCCTCAACACCCCCAAAGTGGACCCAGGCATCCGGGCCCCTCCCCCATCACTCACTCGTCCCCCGCTGGGTCCTGCTGCCACTGCGGCCGGTCCAAGGCCACCACCGGAGCCACCAGCCCTGGGGACAGGGAACAGAGTGACGCCGGGGTCACCGGCCCTGGGGACAGGGTGAGTCCACGGCCACCCACTGCGGAGGAGGGGTGACGGTGGCATCGGGGACACCCTGTTCCCGTTCTCGCGCCTGTCCTGTCCCCATCCCCATGTCCCCATCCCTGTCCCCATCCCTTCCCTGTCCCCATGTCCCCCTCCCTGTCCCCATGTCCCCATCCCTTCCCTGTCCCCATGTCCCATCCTCTCCCTGCCCCCGTGTCCCCATCCTCTCCCTGCCCCCGTGTCCCCATCCTCTCCCTGTCCCCGTGTCCCCATCCTCTCCCTGTCCCCGTGTCCCATCCTCTCCCTGTCCCCGTGTCCCCATCCTCTCCCTGTCCCCGTGTCCCCATCCTCTCCCTGTCCCCGTGTCCCATCCTCATACCCCCCTCCTCGGGTCCCCCTCCCTTCCCTGTCCCCATGTCCCTGTCTCCCTCCCCAGCTGTGTCCCCTGTCCCCACATCTCCCGCCCTGCGTCCCCATGCTCATGGCCCCCTCCCCGTCTTTGTGTCCCTCTGTCCCCATCCCCTCCCCGCCCCCGTGTCCCCCACCCCTCTGCGCACCCTGTCCCCACACCTCCCTCCCCGCGTCCCCCTCCCCGTGTCCCCGTACCCCGGAGGACGCGGAGCCGCTGTCCTGCCCGGCGCAGGCGGGCGCTGAGGGTGACCATGGTGCTGGTGGCCGCTGCCACCTCGGCCTCGCGTGCTGTCACCACCCTGGCCAGCCTGGGGGGGACGGGGGAGGGACGCGAGAACAAGGGGACAACGACGACACGGCGGGGGGGGGGGGATGGGGGACACAAAGGGACAGGGAGGGACACAGGGACAGGAGCAGCAGGGACATGTGGGGACAGGGACACTGGTCACCTCTGGCGTCCCCATCCTGGTCCCACTCCTGGTATCCCCACAGATGCCCCCCAGTTCCTTCCCAGTTCCCCCGCAGCGTCCCCAGTACCTCCCAGTACTCCCTCGACCCCTATCCCCGGCCCCCCCCAGGCTCTTCCCAGTCCCTCCCAGTCCCTCCCAGTCCCCCCCCAGCTTTCTCCCCCGCTCCCCCCCAGTCCCTCTTAGCGCCCCTCCAGTCCCCTCCAGTTGTCCCCCAGTCCCTCCCAGTGTCCCCTATCTCTCCAGTCCCTCCCAGTCCCCCCCCAGCTTTCTCCCCCGCTCCCCCCCAGTCCCTCTTAGCGCCCCTCCAGTCCCCTCCAGTTGTCCCCCAGTCCCTCCCAGTGTCCCCTATCTCTCCAGTCCCTCCCAGTCCCCCCCCAGCTTTCTCCCCCGCTCCCCCCCAGTCCCTCTCAGCGCCCCTCCAGTCCCCTCCAGTTGTCCCCCAGTCCCTCCCAGTGTCCCCTATCTCTCCAGTTCCTCCCAGTGCCCTCCCAGTACCTGGCAGCCGCCCGGGCCAGTCCCCTCAGTGCCTCCTCAGCCGCCTCTGCTCGGCCCCGCTGCCGCGTCACCTCCCGCGCCAGGCGCTGCGACAAGTGCCACCGTGTCCCCAACCTGTCCCCAAGCCCTCCCGTGTCCCCAGCACGTCCCCACTCTGGGCCACCTCCCCGACCAGGCACCAGGACGTGGCGGACTGCTCACCGATGTCCCCAAGGTGTCCCCAGCCCCTTCCCAAGTGGCCCCCACGATGTCCCCAATGTCTCTCCGCGTCTCCAAACCATCCCTGTGTCCCCAACGCATCCCCAGCATGGCCCGGACACGCGTCTCTGTGTCCCCGTGTCCCCAGCATGTCCCCACATCGCCGTCTTGTCCCCGGTGTGGCTCTTTGTGTCCTCAGTGTCCCCCCCGCCTTTTCCCAGGCATGACTCCAGCAGGTCCTTGTGTCCCCAGCACGTCCCCACATGTCCCTCGTGTCCCGTCCCCGCCGTGTCCCCAGCAGGTCCCCGTGTCCCCAGCACGTCCCCTTACGTCCCATGCCTGTCCCCCCCATATCTTCAGGAGGTCCCCATGTACCCAAACACGTCCCCCTTTACCCCACGCATGTCCCCAGCGTGTCCCCATATGGCCCCAACATGTCCCCAGCAGGTTCCCATGTCCCCAGTGTGTCCCCGTGCATCCCACACGTGTCCCCCTACGTCCCCCGTGTGTCCTTAGCAGGTTCCCCTGTCCCCAGCAGGTCCCTATACGTCCCACGTGTCCCCCCCGCCCCGTGTCCCCGCTGACCTCGGTGTCCCGACGCTGCAGCTCGGCGGTGGCCGCCCTCTCACGCAGGCTCAGCTCCAGCCGCGTCACGCGGCGTGTCCCCGCTGCCACCGCTGCCCCCAGCGTCCCCACCTGAGGAACCCAGGCGTCCGGGAGGAACCCAAGGCACCCGGGAGCCCCCCCCAGGGGGAAAAAGGTGACCCTTGGAAGGGACCCAGGCGTCCGGGCCCCCCCTTAACCCCCCCCCTAGACAGCACCCAGGCATCTGGGTGCCCCACAACCCCCCAGAAGGGACCCAGTCACCCCACGGGAGGGACCCAGGAGTCTGGACGCTCCCTCAGCCCCCAACATGGGACTCAGGCCCCCCCTGTTGGTAGGGACCCAGGCGTCCGGGCACCCCCTAAGCCCCCCCAGATGGGACCCAGGCATCTGGGTGCCCCACAACCCCCCAGATGGGACCCAGACACCCCACGGGAGGGAGTCCAGGTGCTCCCCAGCCCCCCCAGATGGGACTCAGGAACCTCTGCCCGGGAGGGACCCAGGCATCCGGGCACCCCCTAACCCCCCCCCGAGATAGGACCCAGGCATCTGGGTGCCCCACAACCCCCCAGATGGGACCCAGGCACCCCATGGGAGGGACCCAGGACTCTGGGTGCCCCCCTAGCCCCCCAGATGTGACTCAGGACCCCTCCCTCGGAGCGATCCAGATGCCCAGGCACCCCCTAAGCCCCCCCAGACAGGACCCAAACACCTGGGTGTCCCCCAACCCCCCCCAAGTGGGACCCAGACACCCCATGGGAGGGACCCAGGAGTCCAGGTGTCCCCCCACCCCCCCCCGCAAGATGGGACTCGGGAACCCCTCCCCAGGAGGGAGCCAGGAATCTGGATGCCCCCCCAATCCCCCCAGATGGGACTCAGGAACCCCCCCAGACGGGACCCGGGCACCCACCTGCGCCCGCAGCACCCGCTGCGCCTCCTCCTGCACCCGCAGCTGCACCAGGAGGGCGAAGACCTTCTCCCGCCAGCGCCCCAGGAGCCTCTGCAGCCTTGGGGGGGCCACCGCCACGGGGACCTCGGCGGGGGGCAGCTGGGGGGGGGAGAGGGGGAGGCGTGGGTGTCCCAGGGCACCCAGACTCCCCCCCCAAGCACCCAGAAACACGCCAAAGCCACCCAACCACCCCCCCACCCCCCCCCACAACGCACCCACGTCCATCCCTGGGGCGCCCAAGGCACCCTCAGCACCCCAGAACCCCCCCCCACCCAAAAGCCCCCCCCAGCGGCACCTTATGGCACCCCAGAGGTGTCCCTACACCCCCCCTAAGCACCCCAGCGCCCCCCCCCCAGCCCCCCAGGACCCTAGGTCACCCCATTGTGCCTCCAGGACCCCCCTGTGGCACCCCAGGCCCCCCCCTCAGCAACCCAAAAGCTTCCCCCAGGGAGACCCTATGGCCCCCCCCAGACCAATCCCCGAGCACCTCTGCCCCCCCCCCCCCAGCACTCCAGAGACCCCCTGGACCCCCCCCGAGCACCCTAGGACTCCCCCGTCATCTCCCAATGTCACCCCATTGCCCCTCAGGACCCTCTGTGGCACCCAAGGCCCCCCCCCCCCACCATTGCCCCCCAGGGCCACCTCACAACACCCCAGGGCTGTCCCAGCCCCCCCAAGAACCCCCCCAGTGGCACCCTATGGCACCAGGCCCCAAACCCCTCCAAAGCACCCCAGGCCCACCCCAGCGCCCCCCGGGCCCCCACCCAGAGCACCCCAGGACCCTCCCATTGCCCCCCAGGGTCCTCCCAGCACCCAAAGATCCACCTTAGGGGCACCCTATGCCCCCCCCTGCCCCCTAAAAGCCCCTCCGGGGGCACCCCACGGTCCCCCCAGCCCCACCTCGTGGCCCAGCTCTCGCTCCTGCAGGGTCAGGATGTGGCCGAGGGCGCTGAGCCGGGCCTGGAGCAGCACCTGGGCCTGGCACTGGTGGGGACAGGGACATTGTGGGGACAGTGTGGGGACAGGGGGACACCCCGGGGACACTGCAGGGACAGGGGGTACGGGGACATCCCGGGGAGAGGGGATGCAGGGACATCATGAGGACAGGGTGACAACCCGGGGACAGGGGGACACCATGGGGACACCAAAGAGACACAGGAATATCCTGGGGACACCGCGCATTGGGATACCGCGGGGACAGGGAGCATAGGGTCACCCTGGGGACAGGGACCATGGGTACAACATGGGGACAAGGTGACATCCTGGGGACCGGGGGACACCATGGGGACATGCTGGAAACCGTGGATATTGGGACGCTGTGGAGACAGAGGACATGGAGACACCCCAGGGACAGAGAGACACCCTGGCGACACCAGAGGGATACGGGGAGATCCTGGGGACACTGTGGGGACAGGGCATAGGGCCACCATGTCACCCTGCCTTGGGGACACCTCGGGGACACCCTGGGGACAATGGAACACCGCAGGGACACCAGAGGGGCATGGGGACATCCTGGGGACAGGGTATAGGGCCACCATGTCACATTCTGGGGACACGAGGACACCCGGAGGACACCAGGGGGACAGAGCACATGGAGACATGCCGGGGACACTGTGGGGACAAGGGACATGGCCACCGTGTCACTCCCACCACGGGGCCACCCTGGGGCCACCAGAAGGGCAGGGGAGCAGGGGACGTGGGGACATCCTGAGGACACTGTGGGGACAAGGGACATGACCACTGTCCCCCCCCCCCCACCATGGGGACACCGTGGGGACAGGGCCACAGCTCCCAGGGGATCCAGGTGCTCACCTCCTCCAGGGGCTGCTCCCCATCAGGCTCCGCCCCCTGAGCCTGGCCACGCCCCCTCACAGCCTCAAGCTCCGCCTCCAAGGCTTGGCCACGCCTCCTCTCAGCCTCAAGCTCCGCCTCTAAGGCTTGGCCACGCCCCTTCTCAGCCTCAAGCTCTGCCTCCAAGGCTTGGCCACGCCCCTTCTCAGCCTCAAGCTCTGCCTCCAAGGCTTGGCCACGCCCCTTCTCAGCCTCAAGCTCCGCCTCTAAGGCTTGGCCACGCCCCTTCTCAGCCTCAAGCTCCGCCTCCAAGGTGTGGCCACGCCTCCTCTCGGCCTCAAGCTCCGCCTCCAGGGGCCTGCCAAAGGGGACCTCAGCGTCCAGGCTCTGGGGGTTACTGGGAACACTGGGAGGGTTAGTAGGGGGTTACTGGGAGCACTGGAAGGGGAAACCAGGGGATTACAGGGAGCACTGGGGGTTACTGGGAGCACTGGGAGGGTTAGTAGGGGATTACTGGGAACACTGGAGGGGGAAACCGGGGGATTACAGGGAGCACTGGGGGTTACTGGGAGGGTTAGCGGGGGATTACTGCGAATACTGGGAGGTACTGGGAACACTGGGAGGTTACTGGCAGCACTGGGAGGGTTAGTAAGGGATTACTGGGAGCACCAGGGGGTTACTGGGAGCACTGGAGGGGGAAAACTGGGGGATTACAGGGAGCACTGGGAGGGTTAGTGGGTGATTGCTGGGAGCACTGGGGGGTACTGGGAACATTGCCGGGGGGTTACTGAGAGCACTGGGGGGGGAAACCAGGGGATTACAGGGAGCACTGGGGGTTACTGGGAGCACTGGGAGGGTTAGTAGGGGGTTACTGGGAGCACTGGAGGGGGAAACTGGGGGATTACAGGGAGCACTGGGGGTTACTGGGAGGGTTAGTGGGGGATTACTGCGAATACTGGGAGGTACTGGGAACACTGGGAGGTTACTGGCAGCACTGGGAGGGTTAGTAAGGGATTACTGGGAGCACCAGGGGGTTACTGGCAACACTGGAGGGGGAAAACTGGGGGATTACAGGGAGCACTGGGAGGGTTAGTGGGTGATTGCTGGGAGCACTGGGGGGTACTGGGAACATTGCCGGGGGGTTACTGAGAGCACTGGGGGGTGAAACTGGGGGATTACAGGGAGCACTGGGGGTTACTGGGAGCACTGGGAGGGTTAGTGGGGGATTACTGCCAACACTGGGGCATACTGGGAACATGGGGGGGTTATTGGGCACACTGGGAGGTTTAGTGGGAGATTACTGGGAGCACTGGAGGGGGAAACTGGGGGAATACAGGGAGCACTGGGGGTTTGCTGGGATGGCTACTGGCAGCACTGAGGGATACTGGGAACATTGGGCGGTTACTGGGAGCGCTGGAGGGGAAAAACTGGGGGATTAGAGGGAGCACTGGGGGGTTACTGGGAGGGTCATCAGGAACACTGGAGGGGCTATTGGGAGGTTACTGGGAGCACTGGGGGGGGTTACTGGGAGCACTGGGGGGGTTACTGGACAACTACTGGGAATATAAAAGCGCAGTAAGAGCAATTAGGGAATACATGGGGGGGGGCAACTGGGGGTTAGTGGGAGCACTGGGAGGGTTAGCGGGAGCACTGGGCGGGGGCAGTAACTGGGAGGTTACTGGGAGCACTGGGAGCCCTTACCTGGTGCTGGGGCCGGCGGGGCGGAGCACGAAGTGCCATGGGGGGACGAGGCCCCGCAGACCTGGGGGAGACAGGAGGGACCCAGGTGTCCGGGGGGGGGACACAGACACACGGGGTGGGGGACAGGAGGGACCCAGGTGTCCGGGGCGGGGGGGATGGGACAGGAGGGACCCAGGTGTCCGGGGGGGGGCACCCAGGCGTTGGGGGGTGGGGGGGGGGAGGGAAGGGGGGACCCAGGCGTCCGGGGGGGGGGGATGGGACAGGAGGGACCCAGGTGTCCGGGGGGGGACACACGGACACACGGGGGGGGGGACAGGAGGGACCCAGGTGTCCGGGGGGGGGACACAGACACACGGGGTGGGGGACAGGAGGGACCCAGGTGTCCGGGGCGGGGGGGGGGGTGGGACAGGAGGGACCCAGGTGTCCGGGGGGGGGCACCCAGGCGTTTGGGGGGTGGGGGAGGGAAGGGGGGACCCAGGTGTCCGGGGGGGGGGGACACAGACACACGGGGTGGGGGACAGGAGGGACCCAGGTGTCCGGGGGGGGGGGGGATGGGATGGGACAGGAGGGACCCAGGTGTCCGGGGGGGGGGCACCCAGGCGTTGGGGGGTGGGGGGGGGGGGGAGGGAAGGGGGGACCCAGGTGTCCGGGGGGGGGGGGGGGATGGGGACAGGAGGGGGACCAGGGTGGTCCGGGGGGGGGGGGGGGGGATGGGACAGGAGGGACCCAGGTGTCCGGGGGGGGGGGCGGGGGAGGGGGGGGGGGGATGGGACAGGAGGGACCCAGGTGTCCCGGGGGGGGGGACACGGACACACGGGGGGGGGGGACAGGAGGGACCCAGGTGTCCCGGGGGGGGGGGGGGACAGTCATCCGGGGCTCACCAGTGCCCGGCGGCTCCGGGTGACTCTCGGCCATCGGTGGCACCTTGCGGGGACGGACACACGACTCCCAGTTAAGCCCCAGTAACCCCACCCGCGGCCCCAGTAACTCCCAGTAGCTCCCTAGCCCCAGTTCCAGTACCTCCCAGTAACCCCCACAGAAGGCCTGCTCCCCCCCCCACGGTCCCAGTAAAGCTCCCACCCCCGGTAACTCCCAGTAGCTCCCAGTACTCCCCTATCCCCAGTACCTCCCAGTAACCCCCAGTCAGGGTCTACTCTCCCTTACGCCCAACCCAGTAACTGCCCCCTCATGTTCCCAGGGACTCCCAGTTCTCCAGCACACTCCCAGTGGCTCCCAGTATCTCCCCGTTCTCCCCCTTGAAGGTCTCAGGGGCTCCCAGTGACTCCCAGTAATCGTCCCTTCATATTCCCAGTGACTCCCAGTGGCTCCCCGTTGCCCCCCTCAAGGTCCCAGGGGCTCCCAGTACTCCCAGTATCTCCCCATTCTCCCCCTTGAAGGTCTCAGGGGCTCCCAGTGACTCCCAGTAATCGTCCCTTCATATTCCCAGTGACTCCCAGTGGCTCCCCGTTGCCCCCCTCAAGGTCCCAGGGGCTCCCAGTACTCCCAGTATCACCCCATTCTCCCCCTGAAGGTCTCAGGGGCTCCCAGTAACTCCCAGTAACCAACCCCTCACGTTCCCAGTGACTCCCAATTCCCCCCACATGCTCCCAGTGACACCCAGTGGCTCCCCACTGCCCCCCTCAAGGTCCCAGGGGGTCCCAGTACTCCCAGTATCTCCCCATTCTCCCCCTGAAGGTCTCAGGGGCTCCCAGTAACCAACCCCTCACATTCCCAGTGACTCCCAATTCCCCCCACATGCTCCCAGTGACTCCCAGTGGCTCCCCATTGCCCCCCTCAAGGTCCCAGGGGCTCCCAGTACCCCCAATAACGCCCAGTAACCCCCTCCCTCATATTCCCAGTCATTCCCTGTGCACTCCAACACGGTCCCAGTAACTTCCAGGAGCCCCCGGCGGCTCCTCCCCCTCACCATCCCAGTACCCCCAGCAGACTCCCAGTTTCCCCCCCCCGACACACCCAGTGGCTCCCAGTATCTCCCCCTCAAGGTCCCAGTAACTCCCAGTGTCCCCAGTAACCACCCGCTCATACTCCCAGCGACTCCCAGTTCCCCCCCCACCTGTTCCCAGTACCTCCTAGTGGCTCCCCATTGCCCCCCTCAAGATCCCAGGGGCTCCCAGTACCCCCAGTGGCTCCCAGTAACCAGCCCCTCGTACTCCCAGTGACTCCCAGTTCGCCCCATACGTTCCCAGTGGGTCCCAGTATATCCCAGCTGCCCCCCCTCTCCCCAATTCCAGGGGCTCCCAGCAACTGCCAGCTCCTCCCCCCGTCCCAGGCCCTTCCCAGTACCTCCCAGTACACCCAGTACCCCCCGTCCCCCCTCACGACCGCGCGGGGCACGCCGGGAACGCGCCACTGCCGCCGCCGCCGCTCTTCCCGCTCCGCCCGGCGCAGCCAATCAGCGCGCGGGGCCGAGCGAAGAGCCCGCCCCCCTCCCCCCCGGCCGCCGAAAAGCGGTAGCCAATGAGAGGCGGTAACACGAAAGTCCCGCCTCCCCGCCGCCCAATGGGAGGCCGCGCCTGGGCGCGGAGACGCTGCGGAGAGCGCGGCGGCTCGTCCCGCCCCCCCGCGGGGGCTCCGCCAATCAGAGCGCGAGGGACGGGGCCTGGGGTAGAGCTGGGGGCTGGGGGGGTAAGTTTGAGCCCTGAGGGGTAAATCAGGGTCTTGAGGGTGTAAATCAGGGCCCTGGAGGAGTAAATGAGGGTCCTGGGGGTGCAAATCAGGGGCTGAGGGGGTAAATCAGGGCCCTGGAGGTGTAAATGAGGGTGCTAGAGGTGTAAATCGGGGGCTGAGGGGGTAAATCAGGGCCCTGGAGGAGTAAATCTGATCCGTGGAGGTGTAAATCGGGGTCCGAGGGGGTAAATCAGGGCCCTGGAGGTGTAAATGAGGGTGCTAGGGGTGTAAATCGGGGTCTGAGGGGGTAAATCAGGGCCCTGGAGGTGTAAGTGAGGGTGCTAGAGGTGTAAATTGGGGGCTGAGGGGGTAAATCAGGGCCCTGGAGGAGTAAATCTGATCCGTGGTGGTGTAAATCAGGGTCTGAGGGGGTAAATCAGGGCCCAGGGAGGTGTAAGTGAGGGTGCTAGAGGTGTAAACTGGGGCCTGAGGGGGTAAATCAGGGCCCTGGAGGTGTAAGTGAGGGTGCTAGAGGTGTAAATCGGGGTCTGAGGGAGTAAATCAGGGCCCTGGAGGTGTAAGTGAGGGTGCTAGAGGTGTAAATCGGGGGCTGAGGGGGTAAATCAGGGCCCTGGAGGTGTAAGTGAGGGTGCTAGGGGTGTAAATCGGGGGCTGAGGGGGTAAATCAGGGCCCTGGAGGTGTAAATGAGGGTGCTAGAGGTGTAAATCGGGGGCTGAGGGGGTAAATCAGGGCCCTGGAGGAGTAAATCTGATCCGTGGAGGTGTAAATCGGGGTCCGAGGGGGTAAATCAGGGCCCTGGAGGTGTAAATGAGGGTGCTAGGGGTGTAAATCGGGGCCTGAGGGGGTAAATCAGGGCCCTGGAGGAGTAAATGAGGGTGCCAGAGGTGTAAATCGGGGCCTGAGGGGGTAAATCAGGTCCCTGGAGGTGTAAATGAGGGTGCCAGAGGTGTAAATCGGGGCCTGAGGGGGTAAATCAGGGCCCTGGAGGAGTAAATCTGATCCGTGGAGGTGTAAATCTTGGTCCGAGGGGGTAAATCAGGGCCCTGGAGGTGTAAATGAGGGTGCTAGAGGTGTAAATCGGGGGCTGAGGGGGTAAATCAGGGCCCTGGAGGTGTAAATGAGGGTGCTAGAGGTGTAAATCGGGGGCTGAGGGGGTAAATCAGGGACCGGGGAGGTGTAAATGAGGGTGCTAGAGGTGTAAATCGGGGCCTGAGGGGGTAAATCAGGGCCCTGGAGGTGTAAGTGAGGGTGCTAGAGGTGTAAATCGGGGGCTGAGGGGGTAAATCAGGGCCCTGGAGGAGTAAATCTGATCCGTGGTGGTGTAAATCGGGGGCTGAGGGGGTAAATCAGGGCCCTGGAGGTGTAAGTGAGGGTGCTAGAGGTGTAAATCGGGGCCTGAGGGGGTAAACCAGGGCCCCGGGGGGTAAATCTGAGCCTGGAGGTGGCAAATATGAGCCCCGAGGGGGTAAATCCGGGGCCTTGGGCTGCAAAAGAGGGCCCCGGCGGTGTAAACGCGGTCCCCGAGGGTGTAAATCAGGGCCCTGGGGGTAAAGCGGGGGTCGGAGGGGCGGCGGGACCGTGGCCGCCCGGGTCCCTCCCGTCTCCCCGGATGCCCGGCTCCCGTGGGAGCGGCAGTGACGTCGGTGCCACCGGCTGTGGGGACCGTCCCCGAGGGACACGGGGAGGTAGGTGCTGGCAGGGCCAGACGCGGCCGCGCGGGTGCCTTGCAGGGACGGGGGGGTGCAGGGGGACGACACCCCCCCAGGTGTGGGAGGGGGCGCCGGGGTTTTTTGGGGGACGGGGGGGGGGGGGACACGGCAGGCGGAGGCCTGGGCTGGGTCCCCGCGTGGCTGCGGAAAGGGAAGTGGCGGCGTCCCTGCGCCCGGACGCCTCGGCTTCCTCGCGGGGGCAATGGCGGCCACGCCCGGACGCCTTGTGGCACCAACGGCCGCGTCCCT